>NW_016830172.1:0-9935 GCF_001698545.2 Rhinopithecus bieti
TTTCTTCTTTCTTCTTTCTTCTTCTTTTCTTCTTTCCTCTTTCTTTTCTTCTTCTTTCTTCTTTCTTTCTTCTTTCTTCTTTCTTCTTTCTTCTTTCTTCTTTCTTCTTTCTTCTTTCTTTCTTCTTTCTTCTTTCTTCTTTCTTCTTTTTCTTCTTCTTCTTCTTCTTCTTCTTCTTCTTCTTCTTCTTCTTCTTCTTCTTCTTTTGACTTAGATTTTGTCGTGTTACCCAGGCTGATCTCAAACTCTTGGACTCCAAGGCATCCACTCATCTTGACCTCTAAAAGTGCCAAGATTACAGGCATGAGCTATCATACCTGACTAGAGCATCTTTTTTACACATAATGTTTTTACATATTTATGGGGCACGTGGATATTTTGGTACATGCATAGGATGTGTAAATGCTCAAGTCCGAGGATTTAGAATATCCATTGCTTTGTGTATTTATTATTCCTATGTATTGAGAAAATTTTAAATCCTTTATTCTAGCAAATTTTTATGGAGCATAAATTGTTGTTAACTCTAGTAACCCAACTGCTATCAAACATTAGCTCTTATTTCTTCTATCTAACTGTACATGTGTACCCATTAACCAACCTCTCCCATATCCCCCTAGATGCTTCCCCAAATCTAGTAATTATCATTCTATTCTCTACTTCCATGAGATTCTTTTAGATCCCACATAGTGAGAGCATGTGATGCTGAACTTCCTGTGCCTGATTAATTGCACTTAACATAGTGACCAACAGTTCATCGATATTGCTGTAAATGACAGGATTTCATTCTTTTTTATGGAAAATATTATTCCATTGTGTATATATACCACATTTTGTTTAAGTTGATGGACACTTAGGTTGTTTTTATATTTTTGCTATTATGAATAGTGTTGCAATAAACATGGGGTTGTAGGTATCCCTTTAATATACTGATTTTCTTTGCTTTGGGTAAATACTCAGTAGTGGGATTGTTGGATTGTATGGTAGTTTCATTTTTCATTTCTGAGAAACTTTCATTTTGTTTTCTGTAATGATTGTATTAATTTACAATTTTACCAACAATGTATAAGGGTTCTCTTTCCTTCACATCCCTGCCAGAATCTGTGTTTTTTTAATTTTTTTTTTTTTTGATAATAGCCATTCTTACTGGGGTAAAATAATATCTCACTGTGGTTTTGATTTGCATGACCCTGATCATTAGCAATGTTGAGCATTTGTTTATGTACATGTTGGCCATTTGTATGTATTCTTTGAAAAAATTATATTCAGGTTATTTGCCCATTTTAATGGGAATATTAGTTTTTTATTTTTTTATTTTATTTTATTTTGCTGTTGACTTGTGAGTTCCTTGTATATTCTGAACTTCATTATTTTGTCAGATAAATAGTTTTCAAATATTTTCTCCCATTCAACAAGTTCCTTCTTCACTTTGTTGACTGTTTTCTTTGCTGTGCAAAAGTTTTAATTTTAATATATTACATTTGTCTATTTTTCCTTTTGTTGCCTGTACTTTTGAGATCTTAGCCATAAAATGTGTGCCTAAACAAATGTCCTGGAGTATTTTCTCTATGTTTTATTCTAGTGCTGTCATAGCTTTGGGTCTTACATTTGAGTCATTCACTTATTTTGAGTTGATTTTTGTATATAGTAAGAGGTATAGGGCTAGTTTAATTTTTCTGCCTATTGATATCCATTTTTTCTTTTTTTTTTCTTTTTTTTATGTCCATTTTTTCTAGCACTATTTATTGAAGAGGGTGTTCCAAGGGGCCTCTTACTTTTCCTTTAAGGACAGATATGGTGGTGTTTAATTCCCTTAGTTTTTGTTTGTCAGAGTGTGTCTTTATTTCTCTTTCACTCTTGAAGAATGATTTTTCAGGATATATAATTCTTGATTAGTGTTTTGTTTTGCTTTACTTCCATCATTTTAAACATTTGACACAACTCACTTCTTGCTTGTATGATCTTGACAAGAAGTCAAGTGTAGTTCTCATTCTTGTTTTCTATAGGTAAGTTCTTCTCCCTTTCTCTTCCTCCTTATTTCAAGATTTTCTCTTTTACTTTCTCTTTTGTTTCCTACAATTTAAATATGATATACCTAGATATATGTTTTTGGTATGTATCCTGCTTGACGTTCATCACACTCCCTGAAATTGTGGTTTTGTGTCATTCATTAATTTTCAGAAAGTCTGCTATTTCTACTTCAAATATATCATCTGCTTTATCCTGTCTTCTCTTTCTAGTATTCCAATTACATACATGTTGAATATTTTGAAATTGTTAAACAATTCTGGGGTATTTTGTTCTGTTTTTAAAATTATTTTCTTTTTTATCTCAGTTTTGAAGGTTTCTATTGACAATATCTTTAAGCCATTTGATTATTTCTTAAGCTGTGATCAGTCTACTGATGATCCCATTAGATTTTCTTCACTTCTATACAGGTTATTTTATTTCTAGTATTTATTTTTTATTTTCTTCTTGGGGTTTCCATATCTGTGCTTATTTTATTATCCATATGTAACTGAATGTTAACTATGTTTTCATTAACATCCCTAACATTGCAATCATGGTTATTTTAAATTTCCATTCTAGACTTTTCAAAATTTGTCATATTTGAGTCTGATTTAGATCTTGCTTTGTATTTTCATACTGTGTTTTTCTTACTTTTAGTAAGAAAAGTGTTATTCTAACTTTTTATGTTGAAAGCCAGATGTAATAACATGATAACCCAAGTTCCTATTAGATAATAGAAACTGAAGTAAATAGGGATTTAGTGTGAGATTTCATATTAATCTGGCTAGGAATTGGCTGTGTTTAATGTTTTCTGTAGTTGTAGACAACAGAGGCTTTAATTTTTCCCAGTGTCCCTATTTTGCTCTCCCTTATTGTCTTTGAGTTTCCTTAAAATTCTTTCTTAAATAAAGTCAGCACCTTGAACTTCTTTTATTTGTAATCTCCTATTATTTCACAGGAGTCTTGTTGATGTTGTGGTTATTTATGGAGCAGGGGAAGTTCTGTAATTGAATTGTTACTTCTTATTCTCTTTGTGAGCCTATGTCACTTCCCAAGTATTTCTTTGCTTTTTGTCCCACTCATAAATGAGACAAGAAGATTAGAGGAGGCTAGAGTGGANTGTCCCTATTTTGCTCTCCCTTATTGTCTTTGAGTTTCCTTAAAATTCTTTCTTAAATAAAGTCAGCACCTTGAACTTCTTTTATTTGTAATCTCCTATTATTTCACAGGAGTCTTGTTGATGTTGTGGTTATTTATGGAGCAGGGGAAGTTCTGTAATTGAATTGTTACTTCTTATTCTCTTTGTGAGCCTATGTCACTTCCCAAGTATTTCTTTGCTTTTTGTCCCACTCATAAATGAGACAAGAAGATTAGAGGAGGCTAGAGTGGAGTACATAGCCTTCCCTCAGGTTTAATAACATTCTGGTAAAGTCTTTTATCCTCTAGTGTAGGCCTTTGTTATTGAAAATATTCTGCATGTATTTAAAATAGTTTTCCTTTTCCCTACCAGAAGCAGGAGATAATTTTTCTTGGCTTTTAAAGAGCCTGCTGGGTTTCCTGGTGGTATAAATGATGGAAGTGTGGAGGCCTTTTCTTGTATTAGGTGATCCTGATGCTTTTGAAGTGAAGTGATTAGGTACTCTGTAGACTGTTCTTCAATTTGGGTTTTCCTGATGTTTTCACGTAATTAGATTGGATTTTAGGAAATAATACCAGAGAGATAATGGACCTTTTTCAGAGTGTCCTATCAAGAGAAACATGATGTTAATATGTTTTGTTATTGGTTGTCTTATTATCAGTTGACCACTTGATCCCTAGGTTTAGGTAGTCTCTGGGAGTTTTCCTCAGAGTAATTCTACTATTTTATCTTTCATAATTAATACATATCATTCAGGAGTTTCAGCTGAATGGATTTTGGCCATTGTACAGAGCCAGGTGCCTGCTTTCACAGTTCCTTACAGAACAATTTTATCACTCTACAAATTATCTCATGTTGCAGCCTTGAAGTGAATCTCTTCTCCCAACTCTAATCTCTAGTAACTACTGATCTATTTTTCATCTCTATAATTTTACCTTTTCCAGAAAATCATATAATAGTTATTTAAATATGTAGCCTTTTGGATCTGGCACTTTTCACATAGCAAAATGCATTTGATATTCATTTACTTTTGAACAGTACTCCATGGTAGGGATATACTATAGTTTTTTTTTTCCCATTTTAGGTTAATTTTATTATTGTCAGGATTTAATGGCCAGCTCTTGACAATGGCAAATTATCAGGATCTCTATACTCTTTCAAAGTCATGATTTAAACATTCTCCACATTCAATCCATAGGCAGAGCAGGGATTATTAGCCCCAGTTTGCAATTGAGGAAATTGTGGTCTAAAAAATAATCTACTACTCACAATAGAGCAAGTTAGTGGTAGGGCCATGATTATGAGCTCAGATTTTCTGATTTCCAGACCAATACTTGAACACAAGCAGGGGAGAAAAATGATTATGATCCCCAGATCCACATTGGCGAATAGGCCTAGGAAGATTACATTTGACCTAAGCAAGAGAGAGTCTAGAAAATACTCTGGAAACTCTAATTCATATAAAGGGGTTGCAACTGGAACTGAAAGAAGACTAGACAATCTTCAAGCAGCAGCAAGAGAGAGTGTTCAATTAGAATTAAGATATAAAATGGGAGACCTGGAGTTATTTTTTCTTTAAAAATAGATTAGAGCATAACCAGAATATGTCATAGAAAACCCACCTGCCTCCAGGTTGTGAACCAGGGAATAGAGAGATCTCAGGAATAAGTTTACACCTCAGCATTTCTGGTTTACTGGGAAGGTTCTATAAGATAAATGAATGTTTTCATTGATCCACAACTGTGTGTTGAATCATAGATGTCTAGAATGCCAGAGCTGAAAGTAATCCCAAAGATTATCTAGTCCAACCTCCCTATTCCGAGTATGAGGAAATTGAAGTCAAGTGAAGGGAAATGACTGCACAAGGTCAAACAGGGAGATTGGCAGTAAGGTTTCCTAAGTCTCAAGCACTCACATTGATGTTTTCTGAAAGCCATTATCTGCAGACTCATTTATTTGATCATCACTTTATTCAATGAATATTTACTGATCAATATTGGCTTGGGTCTTGGATATCTTCAGGTTTCACAAACTTGCAGTATCTTATACAGACACACAAACAATATAGTAATACACCTTTCACTGTTTCTTGATCCCACATAACTAATTAAAGACCCTCTTGGAATCCTATATAGTATTTCCAGGGATTTCACATATCTTACTTGGATCTATGTCTGCTTTTCCTATTCTTTACCTCTGTTCTGCCTAGTCGTGCAACCTTCCTTGTGCAATACCACTGGAGCCTTCATTATGGCAAAGTTATCAGATAGCCTATGTCAAAGAAGGGGAAAATACATTCCCTCCAATTGCATTCTGCCTTGTAAGAGACATGTTTTTTTTTCTGTTTTTTATTAAAATTTAAGTTCTAGGGTACATGTGCACAACGTGCAGGTTTGTTGCATATGTATACTTGTGCCATGTTGGTGTGCTGCACCCATCAACTCGTCAACACCCAGCAACTCGTCATAAGAGACATTTTTAATCAGTACTACTGGAGCTCTTACTCATTCAGTTTCAGCAAAAAAGCACTTTCATAAGCTCCTCAGACCTGACCCTTTCTTCCTTCAGAATCTGATCTGAGGAGGCTCCTTGATCCTCTGTCACATAAGCCTCTGGCAGGCCCACCCACCAGTTTACCAGGCATGCTTTATCTGTCTGAATTTCAATTTAGATGCAAGCTGTAAATCCCCAGATCCCGTTTTTCACTTCCTCCTCACCAAGGCTTGAACAACTGGCATTACAAACTTATCTTGGCTTCTTGTAACGTAAAATAGCTAGTATATTGCATTGTACTTTGATATCCTTTGAGGTCGGTTGTTCCTCAATAGGGGCAATTTTGCCCTTTGGCTCTCCTATTAGGGAACATTTGGCAATCCTGGAGACATTTTTGGTTATTACACCACTGGAAGGAGTGCTGTTAGCATGTAGTTAGTAAAGAATAGGAATGCAGCTAAACATGCTACAATGCACAGGATGCCCCCACCCCAACAAAAAAGTTATACAGAACAAAATATTAGTCTTGTCTAGGCTAAGAAACCTTACTTTAAAGTAGGATCAGGGTCAAGATAAGTTTAACACCTACTCACAAATATACTCTATAATCTTTGAGTTGTTCAGAAAAACCATACTTGAGTCACAATGTCTGTGAATATATGTGTTAATAATAATAATAGCTAAAGATTATACAGCACTTTTCATGTTCTAGGCACTATTCTGAGTGCTTTATATGGATTTTCTCATTTAAACTTCACATTAATCTTATGAGAAAGATACTGTCACTAATCCCTATTTTTTTTTAAATGATTGAACCAAGATAAGTTTCTAGAAGTGCAATGTAAGATTCTGTTCTACCCTAGAGGTCAGTCAATCAATACTTATTTAGTAGAGAAGATCCTATACTAGGTGTTAGTATTACAGAAACAAATGAGACTCCGCCCCTTGATAAGGGTAGGGTGGCCAATAAGTTGCTGCCCTTTGTAGTTAAAACATCATCCAATTCCACAATAAGGCCTACATGATCTGCCCCTGACTGACGGTAAGGTAATTTTCCTCTCTGAATTTTAGTTTCATGACACCATAACATCAGAGTTATAGACTTGGTAGTTTGTTGCTCTGATGTTTGATCATTTTATGCTTTTTACGTGCTTTTTTCAAGTATTATCTGTTATGGCCTATAAGGCTCTTTGGGGAAGGGACCTGAGTATTACTTTGGTACACTTACACAGCTAGCTCCTGATTACATTGTTTTTGGTGATTAAAGCAGCCTAGTAGTGAGTGGATACCTAGCAGTGAGAGAGGTAGAGAGGTCATGGAAACAAAGAGATGCATAGTGGGATTGGACTGACTGGAATTTGGTGGGGCCTATCTGGGAAGGCTCCTTCAGTAAGTCTTTTTATGCTAAATGGAATCTATTTCTATATTTCTAGTTGGAGTTTCAACTCTCCTGGAAAGAGGAAAATGGCCATAAGATTTTTTTCTTTGACAATACTGGGAATTGATTAAAGAAGAAGAGGAAAACTGGAGATAAAATGGAACAAGAGAGAAGAAAAAAAGATCAGAGATAAGATGAGGGAAAAGGAAGAAGTTAGAAAAGATATGGAAAGGGTGTATGGTGAGGAAGATAAAAAAGAAAGGGAGGAGAAAAAAGTGAAAAAGACAAGAGACATGAAGAATACAAGAAGAAGAAAACAAGAGAAGTAGAGAAAAGGAGCTGAGAATCTGGGGAGAAGCACAAACGAAAAGAGAAAGGAAAAGAAAAGTGGCTAAATGGAAGAAAGGAAATATAAATGTAGTCCTTTGTAACTGAATGACCACCAGATGCCTACAGAAAAATCTTAAGTATCATTAGTATTCCAGACGGTCACAGCTTTATGAAAGAAGGTATTACTGAACTTTACATAATTTTTTATGGAATAAAATTGGTCTTGGCAACACACTGTGACAGGGAGAATGGCAGTGCATCACCATGGCTTTTAAATGTATCAGCATCCTTCCTTGCTGGAACAAACACGCATGCCTCTGACAGATAAACATGAAGTCCTGAGCAACTGCATGTGTGGTACATTTTTCTGGAATAGTTACAATGGCTTGAATTTCTCTCTCACCTAGGACCGTGGTCCTGTGAAATAAATGAAAAGCCAAGCTCAAGAATTTTAGGCTGCTTTGGTTCCAATTTCCAAATGTTGGTGAATTTGGACTATCAGTCCTTTGATTTATAGAACATTATTGCTAAGAGAACACTGAAGTTTTTCTTTCAATGCCAGCCTGCTCACCCACAATATACATACAACTTCCCACTTCACAGAGATGGGAATGGACTCATGTAGGCCTCCTACTACCTTGACCAGTACCCTTTTCCAGGGTCTTATGTGCTTACACTAATGCCAACATGAGGTACAAAAGTAATAGGCAAAACCTATTACAAATTAGACTAAAAGTTTGGCCTGCTGAAAGGGACTCAAATTCCTCTTGTTCTATCTGTCACTGGCCAAGTGGAAGGAGTGTATTGTAGATACCAGGGGAAGAGAAGTAGACTAGGAACAGGGAGAAATCCTCTATTCAGGAGCTTTGCTGATTTCTAAGCAGAATGAAGGAAGAGCACAACAAGAGATGCACCATAGGGAAAAAAGTGAAAGTGGAGAGGGAGATGGGATGGCTTTGATACTTTTCAAGAGTCTGAATGTTTACGATGTGTCACAGGCTTTACTCATTTAGTCTTTCTATTGGTCTTATGAGATAGTCATTATTGACCATATTTTATAATACAGGAAATTGAGGCTCATAAAAGTGAAGTGGCCCCACCAAGGTCACAGAGAAGCAACAAAGGTGGGTTTTAATCTCTGGTCTTTCTGTCTTTAAATGTTTCATTATTTTCTGCTTACACCAAATGCCTAGCAGTTTCTTGCCCTTTAAAAGGCTAGTCTGTTTTAGTTCTCAGAAGTTGGATGAGATAAGATCATAGAACTATAAAGTGTCAGGCCTGAAAGGGGCCTTGGAGACCACCTAGATCCATGCTTTTCCAACCTCTTCACCTCTCAGAACCTTTTGAATTTAATTTTTCTACTGTCCTTTGAAATCATTTCTCTTTTCTAAGTTCTACATTCATGATAAAGATGCCAAAACAATTACAACAAAATGAAAATTGACAAATGGGACCTAATTAAACTGAAGAGCTTCTGCCAGGAAAAAAAGAAAGAAAGAAAAAAAAAAAAACTATCAACAGAGTAAACAGTAATCTGAGTAACCTTATGGAATGTGAGAAAATTTTTGCAAGCCATACATCTGACAAAGGTTTAATATCCAGGATCTACAAGGAACTTAAACAAATTTACAAGCAAAACTCAAACAACCCCATTATAAAGTGAGCAAAAAACAGGAACATATACTTTTAACAGAAGACACACATGTTGCCAACAAGGATATGAAGAAAATGATCAATATTACTAGTCATTGAAGAAACGCAAATTGGGGGCATGCCCAAGATGGTCAAATAGGAACAGCTCCAGCCTCCAGTTCCCAGCATGAGTGACACAGAATATGGGTGATTTCTGCATTTTCAACTGAGGTACTGAGTTCATCTCACTGGGGAGTGCCAGTCAATTGGTGCTGGTCAGCTGGTGCAGACCCAACAGTGAGAGCTGAAGCAGGGTGAGGCATCACCTCACCTGGGAAGCACAAGGGGGAAGAGAATCCCTTTTCCTAGCCAAGGGAAACTGAGACACACAACACCTGGAAAATTGGGTAACTCACACCCAATACTGCACTTTACCAAGGGTCTTAGCAAACGGTACACCAGGAGATTATATCCCACACGTGGCTTGGAGGATCCCGCAGCCATGGAGCCTCCCTCATTGCTAGCACAGCAGTCTGAGATCTAACTGCAAGGCGGTAGTGAGGCTGGGTGAGGGGCACCCACCATTGCTGAGGCTTAAGTAGGTAAACAAAGCTGTTGGGAAGCTCGAACTGGGTGGAGCCCACAACAGCACAAGGAGGCCTGCCTACCTCTGTAGACTCCTCCTCTGGGGACAGGGCATAGCTAAACAAAAAGGAGCAGAAACCTCGGCAGAGGAAAACGCCCAGCTGATAGCTTTGAAGAGAGCAGTGGATCTCCCAGCACGGAGGTTGAGATCTGAGAATGGACAGACTGCCTGCTCAAGTGGGTCCCTGACCCCTGAGGAGCCTAACTGGGAGACATCCCCCCCAGGTGCAGACTGACACCTCACAACTCACATGGCGGGTTACACCCCTGAGATGAAGCTTCCAGAGCAAGAATCAGACAGCAACACTTGCT
>NW_016830173.1:0-932 GCF_001698545.2 Rhinopithecus bieti
TCATCAAAATATTCTTGATTCTTTGAAACAGTATATACATGAATGGGGCAAATCCACATTGTTGTAAAATGTGATAAAATGTATGCTTTGTTCAGTTCTGAAAAAAAAAAATAGATCTCGTTGAAGAAAACCAGAAGACATTAGAGCTGTTTGTGCTCATCCACAAAATTAACTTCTGGTTTCTCTTTACTGTTTGAGTGGTATCAGACAGGTAGTCAAGATGATAACTGGTTTAAAGGAAAATAATGTTGACAAAAAACATTGAATGACTTGAAGAAAGATGATTCTTGTTAAATGAATAATTTTAGTTGTAAAATATCTCACAGAATGTTTTCATCTCTCCTCTAAAACAAATTGCAATTTAATGACTGAATACTGAAGAGTTGATAGAAGAAAACGTTATTCATTTTTTACTCTAGATACCTCTTGAAGTAAAAACTGCCTTCATTTTATGTGGCTGCAACAGATTTTAAAAACCATTTGTAGTTTCACAAACAGATTTCATTCTTGAGGCCTACCCAGCCCATTTTATCCTTTGGAACTTGTTTGAGAGATGGAATGATAAAATATCTTTGAAGATGTTGTATGTTAACTAACATGGATATCTTTCTTGGGCTTCATAATTTCTCACCTCCAAGCTGCCTGTATTGTTGTGAACTTAGCTGTCGTTTAGATTGTGTTTTATTTAGAACGTCATACTGCCTGCTATTGACATCTCTCAGAAATGGAACTATTAATTTTCACCCTTTCTTTCACTCTTAATACACACCTCTTAAGGTAACTGTATATAGATCTTAACTCTTTTTGTAAGACAGTGAGACTGAACGGGCCCAAAGGGTGAAACCCCATCTCTATTAAAATATAAAACTTAGTCAGACAGTGTGACAGATGCCTGTAAAATTAGTGCTATAAATGTCAGCTGCTATCATATT
>NW_016830173.1:5858-12110 GCF_001698545.2 Rhinopithecus bieti
AGCTACTCCGGAAGCTGAGGCGGGAGAATGACGTAAACTCTTACAGTGAACTGAGATCCGGCCACTGCACTCCAGCCTGGGCAATAGACTCAGACTCCATCTAAAAAAAAAAGAAAGAAAGAAAAAGAAACGCACTTTCTTAAAAAAATTATATTCTCTCACTAAACTTCTTCTAATTACATACCTGATGGCTACAAATGTTTGGGCTAGTTGACCAAAATCAAAAGAAAAAATCATGAGTCATTTCTTTTTCTAAATGAAAAAAAAAATAGCATTTCAAACCAAACTCAATGTATATTAATCAATAAAAGTGGGTTTATAAATTAAACGACTCACTAGTTATTGCTTTGTGTAGGTCACATATTACAGTCAAAGAGCCTACTCTCTTTTTTGATTTTTTTGTACACAGTCAATAGTTGGTGCTACAAGTAGCTCAAAGCCAGGATTCATGGTAGTGGGTGAGCTACCGATTGAAACCACTTGCTCTGCTGGCAGTTCTTACTTCTCATGCATTGCAGGTGAAATTTTCATGCAGGAAGATGACAACATCAATTAATGTTTTGGAAGTGAGAGAAAGTAATCACAGTATTTTCACAGAAAACCTAGGTTGTAAAACATAATTAAACATCTCGTATCTTGAATGAATTTTGAATTTTCTTACAGAAAAAGTTTCTTTAAAAAGAGCCATTTACATCAATAAATGTAATCGGTTTCCAAAGTTATCTTTTCAAAGAAATTTCCACAACCTGAGAGTTTTACACAAAAGAAGAATGACATTCTAAATAGAATAACTCTTTTAATTACACATTAATGGAAATACATTCATGTCCAATGGAAATAGAATGCATTAAAGTTATATTATTTTTCTTGTCTTATGAGACATATGAAGAAACTCATAAACTTATGATACAGAAAATAAAGCGTTGCAAGGTTGCTATGTTTCTCAATTAAAAATTCAATCAAGGGCCAACCATACTGGCTCACGGCTATAATCCCAGGACTTTTGGATAGTGAGGGAGGCAGATTACTTGACGTCAGGACTTGAGACTAGTCTGGCCAGTATGGTGAAACCCCATCAGTGTGTTGGTGCACAGGTGCAATCTCAGATAATCAAAAGGCTGAGGCAGATTAATCCCTTGAAGCTGGGAGGCAGGGGATTGCAGCACGCCAAGATTGCACCACTGCACTCCAGCTGAAGAGACTGTAAGTGTGCAGCACGCCAAGATTGCACCACTGCACTGCAGCTGAAGAGACTGTAAGAGTCGATCCTCAAAATGAAAGAAAAGAAATGCTGTCCAGTAAAAATTGAAATATATTGCTTATTTACTTTTCAGTACAGTTTCTTGAAACTGATTTGTACTTATTTTACAAAATGTCTTAAGTGTGTGGCGCACATTTCAAAGTTACCAAAACCACTACAAAAATGAATACTTTTAAATTTTTTCTTCAGCTAATTTTATTTTATATTAAGTTTTGTGGTATATATGCAGGACATGCATATTTATTTCACAGGTAAACGAATGCCATGTTTGTTCACTGAACCCATCAACCCATCCCCTAGGTATTTAGCCCTGCGTAAATTAGCTATTTTTCCTGAAGCTCTTATTTTCCCTGCCCCCTGACAAACCCAGATGTGTGTGGTTCCCCTCCCTGTGTCTATGTGTCTTAAATGTTCAGTTCCCATGCATGAGTGTGAACATGCAGTGTTTGTTCCTTTGTTGGTTTGTTTAAGTTTGCTGAGTATGATGGCTACCAGCTTCATTTATGTTCCTTCACAGTACATGACTTTGTTCCTTTTTATGACTGCATGTGATTTTGTGGTGTATTAGGTACCACACTTTCTTTATCCAGTCTGTCGCTGATGGGCATTTGGCTTAATTCCATGTCTTTGATAATGTGAATAGTGCAGTAATACACATACATATGTATGCATCCTTGTAATTGAATGACTTATTTTGGGGTGTGGGGGGGTATATACCCAGTAATGAAATTGGTGAGTCCAGTGGTATTTCTCATTCTAGATACCTGATGAATTGCCACACACTTTTCCACCTCATCTGTACTGAGTTACATTCCAAACAACAATGTATAAACATTCGTATTACTGTACTTCCTCACTACCATCTGTTGTTTCATGGGTTTTTAGTAATCACCATTTCCCCTGGTCTAAGATAGTATCTCATTGCGGTTTAGATTTCTATTTCCTTCGTAACTAGTGATGTTGAGCATTTTGAGATGAAGATGGAAGACCCATAACTCTTTTCTTACCCCAATTTGGCCTTTTTATGTCAGCTCTTCGGCACCCATTTCACCTGTGGTTTTAACACGAGCCTGCAAAAAGAGAAGTATTTGGGGCTTAACTTATATGATAAAGATAGTCATCAATGTTGCTTCCACAAGACACAAACATATTTGGGTATTTCTTCCATGAATAAAGGAGTTTACATTTGTGCTTAGTGGAAGAGGCCCAAAATGCAGCTCATCATCCTCCAATGCACAGCAAAAGCTCCTCACAAAAAGAAATTGTACGAGAACAAAATGTCAAAACCCAGGGATCAGAAATGCTGTTAGTAAGCTTTATAATCTAGTGGAAGAATGCTAGCCTGAAGCCCAATGCCATGCATTACACAAGTATATTCTCAAAGAATGTATGTCTATATCAGTAAGAGGGATAGGGTGGTTCAATGCAAATGCCAATCTTTCAACTTTTATTTCTAAAAGAGTTTGAAATATAATGATTTTCACTTAAGGTTAACAAATTTCCAAATTGTAGGAGACTGAATTATAAGTATTTCAAGATCCAAGAGAAGAAAGGCATTCAAACACACATAGCTATCCTCCTTTTGTCATGGGATTTTGGGGGAGTCACCTTGCCTGTTGAAAACTTCTGTGGCCCATGGTGCCTTTGCCTGAGTTTTGCTCAGTCCTGCTACGCTTGTTCTACCCACTTTGCCTGATAGGCCGCACTCAGGTTGCTTTATGGGTCAGGATTTATCACGTTCCAGGGGCAAACTTGAGGTAGAGTGGCAAGTGGTATATCAGCAAATGTGGGGTCCAGCGGCTATGCACTGACAGGCCTGCCAGCTGTGGCAAAGCAGGAAAATTTAGGTGCCATCTCACTGAGAAGCAGCAGCTGGACCAGGCATACTGTAGGCAGCTTCCACAGTTGATACTGGGAAATGCAGTGATACCCAGAGGTTTGGGGATGCCAGAAACAGAGAAACCCTAAAGAGGATGTCACAGGCCTGGATTTGAGAGACCCTAGTTCTGTGCACCCTGAAGGTCACAACTATCCTCTTATGTTTGCCTTTGACAATGTGATGAGCAAGAGACATCATTTTGTTCCTGTTTGTGTTACAGTTCTTTCAGCTCCACCATTCAATGATTCTCAAACAGTTGTTCTGCATCCAGGAAGATTGAGGTAGATGGACAAGTGGAGAGTCAGAAATGTATAGATAAGATTTATCCCTTGGGTGGGAGGCTCGTCTCCACAGCTGCTAGTCTGAAAAGTCCTCAAATCTGGTTGAGTCCAGGAATATTTTGTGCTTCAGAGGAAAGAAAGTACTTCCTGATTAGATTATTTGGCAACAATACATGCCTTTCAAAAAAGCACCAGTGGTTCCCATTCTTGTCCATCAGCCTAGGAACCAGACTTCAGTCTGTTCCTGGCTTGAAGGTGGAGACTTAGTGGGGATCAGCAAATTTATCAACACGAGCCTGTAATGACTAACACCGAGTGTGAATATAACTGGCTTGAGAGATACAGACTATTAGTTTGGCATGTGTCTGTGTGAGTGTTGCCTAAATGAGATTATCACTCGGGTCAGTGGGCTGAGGAAGGCAGAAGCACCCTTAATCTGGTGGGCACAATCTATTAATTTCCAGGGAATATAAAGCAGAAAAAAAAACGTGAATAGGTGAGATTAGTTTAGCCTCACAACCTATCTCTTTGCAGTGTGCTAGATGCTCTCTGCCATCACATTTTGGACTCCAGGTTGTTCATTATGGGACTCAGATTGGCTCTTGTTGCCCCGAGCTCCCCAACAGCCTGTTATGTGACATTGCAATGGTGTAAGTTAGTACTTAATACACTCTACTAAAGTCCTGTCCCAGGGAGTCAAACCTGAGTAATACAAATTTTGGTCCCAGAAGTGGTTCTAGAAAAACAGAATATTAAAAAGAAAGTTCTTTCATTGTTTTTTGGAGTTTCTGTGGTTGGCTGTTAAATATAATTTGATGCATTCATGCAAAGGACTCTACTTCTCATAACATGGAGAATACTGATAATCTTTGGTGGACATCATGTGGAGAGTTACCCAAAGTAAATGCATTTGACACTCCTGATTCATCAATTGGGAGAGGCAAGGAGTTGAGTTACCCCTGCATAATACCTTTGATTGACCATAGCTGGAGAACCAAGGATCATAACGAAGCTGCTGGGTAGCTCTTAAGTTCAGTGGGCAAAATGAGAGTAATGATGAATTCACAATTTCTGTCTCCCAGCATCAGAAGCAGATACTGAGCCCCAACTCTCCTAATTTTGCCCTGTTAGTCTTACCACCTGTAGAGAAAGACCCCAAATTCCAGTCTCTCATCATGTCAGTTCCTGGCCGTCAATGAAAGATGCATGCACATCCTCAAAAGGTATCTACAGTTATAGTGAGGACATTGGTTGAATAGAATGGGACTCTGCAAGTCGGAATGAGGATGTGTGGCAGGACCCTGATGAAACTGGAGATACTGAGTGTGTAAACCCTGATGAAGCCTTTTGCCAAGAAGAACAGCATTCTCATCTCCAGAAGGGGCAGCGTTGTCCTTCCGATCCATGCTGCCATCAGTCTTTCCAATTGAGTCTGAGGAGAAAAAACCTGCATTGACTGAAGGCAACAGATATGGCCTTCCCTTAGGCACTTGCCAAATTACATAATGTGATCTTTCTCAGGAGCCATCCTGAACACCTCTCTTTGTTTCTAGACCGGGCTGGAATGCTGTGGTGGGCTTCTACAGGTGAGGTAGAGAGTGTGACTCATGAGGCGGTGAGCTACACAGTCACACCACACACATACAAACAAAAATGTTCAATTTACCTCATTTATATGAACATCAACCTGGAGAACAGGCACGAGAGTGGATACTATGTGGATGGGATTATGGTGGAAGGAACATAGAGTTGTATCAGCTGAATTTACTGATCCTAATCAGTACAAAGTATTGATTTTGTGCTTAATGAGACAGCTTGGTGAGAAAAAATAAATAAATAAAAACTTCTAATAGTTGATTTGATTTGCTAGTTAGTTGAAATGTGGATTAAAAGTTGGCCCTCCGTGAGTGAGCTGGAAATTGCTGGCCTACACTGGTTTAATGGAGAGGAGATCCAAAACTTAGGGAGATTTGGATGGTCAAGCAGACTCATCCTTTAGACTTACCCATCCAATCTGGTAGGGCCCAGAACACATATCATTGACCAGTCACTTGTGAAACAGATTTGGGTGGTCAGGACTTGCCTTTTTGAATAGCCCAGTACTTGGTCTTCTCTGGAAACCACAGTAGCTCAACTGAAAACTTTAAATACGATGACAAAAATAGGATCCTGATGTGACAAGGGCCAAGTGGCAGCACTCAACCATCCAAGGCAATGTGGACAGAGCTAAGGGACAGTGGCAGTCAGAGTAATGTGGCTCCTGTATAGCTCTGCCATTGGTTAATTAATCATGGTGTTCATAGAAGTGAAATTGATGGAAAGCCTACTGCATTCATACTTAGGTTACACATACAGAAATCTCCGGGACAAAAGGACAAAAGACTCTTCTGAGTGATGGAAACAGAGAAGTGCAGCCCCTCCATCAATTTCCAGACTACAGCCAGTTGAAAGACCAAGAACCCATTGAATTAAGGGGAGGCTGAATTCCCTTGACCAGGACACCCATTACCTAATTGACGATTTATGCAATGAATCTTTACACCATCTTTCCCCAAGGAGACCTCTAGGCTTTTCCCAAGGTAACTGTGCATTCAGGAAGAGAAAATAATCAGGCTTTTCAGAAACTACTGGACACTAGCTCTGTGCTGATGTGGGTTCCAGGGGACCCAAAAGGTTATCGTGGTCCTACAGTCAAAGTAGGAGCTCAGGGAGGTCAGGTAATTCATAGAGTTTTAGCTTATTAGGTCAGATTTACAGAGTGTCCAGTGAGTCCCTGCAGTCATTCTTTGGTCATTTTCCCAGGGCTGAAATGATAACTGGCATAGATATAC
>NW_016830174.1:0-898 GCF_001698545.2 Rhinopithecus bieti
TTAGTATCTCCTAGATCTTGTAAAATACTTCTGCAAAGTTTTCGGATACATAATTAATGAATGAAAATCAGTAGCATTTCTATACACCTACATTGTAGGTGTAGATGTATAGAAATATACAATGTTTAAGCTGAGAGCCAAATCAAGAATGCAATCCCATTCACAATAGCCCCCACAAAGAATAAAATACCTCAGAATACAGTCAAGCAAGGAGGTAAAAAGTCTCTACAATGAGAATTGCAAAACAATGATGAAACAAATGAGAGATGACACAAAAGTATGAAAAGAACATTCCATTCTCATGGACAGAAAGAATCAATATTGTTAAAATGGTCATACTGTACAATGCAATTCACAGATTCATTGTTGTTCCTATCAAATTATCAATTACATTATTTGCATAATTAGAAAAATACTATTCTAAAATTCACATGGAACCAAAAAGAAGCCTGGATAGGCTAGGCAATTTTAAATAAGAAGACTAAAGCTGGATACATCACACTACCTAACTTCAAATCATACTATGAGGCTGTAGTAACCAAACAGCATGACACTGATACAAAAGCTAACATACAGAACAATAGAAAAGGCAAGAGAACTCAGAAATAAAGCCACACAACTACCACCATCTGATCTATGAAAACGTTGACAAAAATATTCAATATAGAAAAAATTCTCTATTCAGTACGTGGTGCTGTGATAACTGACTAGCTAGATGCAGAACAATAAAACTGGACCATTTTGTTTTACCATATACAAAAATCAACTCAAGATGGATTGAAAAGTTAAATATAAAACCTAAATATGTAAAACCCTAGAAAAAATTTATTAATAAAATTTCATTCTGAACATAGGCTCTGACAAAGATTTCTTTTCTTTTTTTTTTTTTTTTTTTTTT
>NW_016830174.1:5279-7403 GCF_001698545.2 Rhinopithecus bieti
TTTTTTTTTGAGACGGAGTCTTGCTCTGTCGCTCAGACTGGAGCACAATGGCACAATCTTGGCTCCCTACAACGTCCGCCTCCCAGGTTCAAGTGATTCTCCTGCCTCAGACTCCTGAGTAGCTGGGATTATAAGTTTGCGCCACCACACCTGGCTAATTTTTGTATTTTTAGTAGAGACAGGGTTTGCCCATGTTGGTCAGGCTGGTCTCAAACTCCTGACCTCGTGATCTGCCCACCTCAGCCTCCCAAAGTGCTGGGATTATAAGCGTGAGCCACCATGCCCAGCCAAGGAATAATTTTCAAAATGATTTTAAAAAAATGAAAATAGCCTAAGGGACTTACAGGACCCCATCAAGTGGACCAGTATATACATTATGAGAATACTAAAATAAGAACAAAGAAAGATACGGAGAGCTTATTTGAAGAAATAATGGTTGAAAATGTTCCAAATGTGATGAAATAAACTAATATACAAATAAAAAAAAAAAAAAGCAAAACAAACTTTAAGTAGGACCATTACATGAGAAAAGCAACACCCTTTTGAAGAAATTGAACTGGGAAAACTCAATGTCCATAAGCAAAAATGTAAAGTTGAATTCTTACCCTATGCACATATAAAATTTAACCCAAAATGAACAAAAGGAAAGAGGGGGCAAAAGAAGATGACCAAATAGAAGATTCCGCCAATTATTCCCCTGTCAGGAACACCATATTAAACAACTATCTACACAAAACACCTTCATAAGAATTAAAAATCAGGTGGGCCATCACAGTACCTGATTTTAACTTCATATCCCTAAAATAGGCACTGAAGAGGGTATAAAAAGGCCATCATGAAATGCCAACACCATCTCTCTCCCATGTTCTGGCAGTGGCCATGAGAAGTGGAGATGAAATCTGAAACTCAAAGCTGCTCTGCAGATATGGTTTGGCTGCGACCCCACCCAAATTTCATTTTTTATTGTAGTTGTCAAAATTCCCATGTATCATGTGAGGGACCTGGTGGAAGGTAATTGAATAATGGATATGGTTCTTTCCCATGCTGTTCTTGTGATTGTGAGTAAGTCTCATGAGATCTGTTGGTTTTATAAATAAGAGTTTCCCTGCCCAAGCTTTTTCTCTTGTCTACTGCCATGTGACATGTGCCGTTTTACCTTCCACCATGATTGTGAGGCCTCCCCAGCCACGTGAAACTGTGAGTCCATTAAACCTCTTTCTTTTGTAAATTGCCCACTCTCAGATATATCTTTATCAGTGTCATGAAAACAGACCAATACACCTGTCATGGCAGAAAGAAAAACTGGACTGGACTAAGGTGATACTCATGCAGACATCATTTAGATAAGCCCTTGCAAAGAGGGAATTGCCCATCCCATGAGTCAGGATTCAGTTCCAACAAACCTCACCACCATGGGCTAAAGTGTTTTGGGGATCTAAATAAACCTTAAAGGCAGTCTGGGCCATAAGGACTACAAATCCTAGGCATGCCTTTGTGCTGAGCTCTGCTCAGAGCCAGTGGACTTAGGGGGCACATCACCTTGTGAGACATGGAGGCCAAAGAATTGCTTGAACCACCCCTCTCTTAATTCCAGGCAGTACAGCACAAACCACACAAAAAAAGATTCATTTCTTCCACTTGAGGTTATGAGAGGAATAAATAAAATGGTCTTTTTCTTCCAAGTAAGATACCAGCTCAGCTACAGCAGGATAGGACACTAGACAGCCTTGTGAGGCCTGTTTTCCAGGCACCAGGTCCAATATGACATTTCTATAATAGAAACACCCTGGGTTAGAGGAGAAGGTACTGTCTTGAAGGGAAGGGCCCAATCCTGACAGAATTCACCATCTGCTTGATAAAGGATCCTTGGGCCCTGAATATCCAGCAGAAATACCCAAGTAGCATACCATGGGCCTTGGGTGAGACTCTGAGACATGCTGGCTTCATATAAGAGTCAGTACATTCACAGTAAGATGGCTTTGATGAGACACTCCTTCTGATTTAGAACAGCAGAAGGAAAAGTAATGGGAGCTTAGTATTGCACCTCAAGTACCAACTTTGCAACAGTGGGTAGTGCACCAAGAAAGCTCTTGGGGACATTGATTCCAGACCTTGACTCTGGGA
>NW_016830175.1:0-13517 GCF_001698545.2 Rhinopithecus bieti
TCAGAGTTAAAGTTTTGGAAAGGAGGCAAAAAGAAGACATTTGGAAGGAAAGTTTATAATTTAAAATCATATGTCACATATGTTATATTTTGTTCTGCATCAAAGTATGTCCACACAGATTCCTATGCTTTGTGCTATTATTTATGAGTATGAAAGAATTGAAACACAAGTTCTGAAAACTAAAATTGTTTCCAGTGTCAGGTTTTTGCCTTAAAAGTAATGTATAAATATGTGGCCCAAAATACAGCAATGGGCAGAGGTTGATTTGAGCTGTGGAGCTTAAGGGAATAGAGAAATAATCTGAAATGTCTGGGATACAATCACAAAAATTATTGTGATGTAAATCATGGAGATTTAGATTATCAGAAAGACGCAGGGAAGGAAGTCTATTGTGAATGCCTGAAAGATAAAGAGAATATGGAGAAAAGGGCTGAAATTATTTCTTTAATGTTGATTTTGTTGCCAAGAGTTTCAGTTATTACACAAATAAAATGCAATAGATGTAATGAATTTAGTAATTGCTAAATTTTTAGTACACTGCCTCAAGTCATCTTACTGAAGATTTAATTCAAATTGGCTTGAAAATGAACAGCATCACCTCATAGAAACTGTCAGCTTGGCTGACAGAAGATAAACTAAGAATGCTGATCAAATCAAGGTACATGGAGTGACTAAAACTGTTAGGGATGCAAAAACCAAAATGTGACTTATTTTTCCTTGTAAATATATTATCTTATTGTATGATATTCACTGGGGTGATAGTTCTACTTCTTTTAATAAAAATGACTTGGAAAAGGAAGTAATATGCACACTAGCTGTAAGTAGATCCAGTGGCAATCTCCTCTTCTGGCTGATAATGAAGTTCATAAAAAGTAAGCAAATAGCACATGCATTTGCAGACAAGAGTAGAAAAGAAAACTCACCTTCAAAGCAGCATGTAGATTTTATCAGGATAAATATTGATCTCATGTGAGATGTGCCAAGAAATGTTAGGAGTGGAATTGACATAGGCTGTCCTCTGGGCATATGCAGAAAAATCAAATGTATTTCTCAATTCAAAATTAACTGCATGCAAGTGTATTTGAATTGGCTTAGGAAGTTAAAAGTCATGGCCACACCAGGATTTTAAATGCAAGGAGAAGTCTGTTAATATTGAATGCACAGAGGGAAAGAAGAAATTTGTCATGGAGGAGGGGGGAAGGAGTGACATCGGTGCAGTTGATTGCAAAGCCTTTCCTGATTGAAGTAGCATCACGTTGCGTGAACATTCATGCTCTCTAGCTCTAAACCCTTTTCCCTTCTTGTAACCAAGCTGCCTACAGAAAGGAAAGCTTATTTCTGTTCAAGGCAGGCTGCTGGGAGGGTATTAAAAAGAATATTGCAAAGGAGCCGAATAAGAAATAAATTCCTGATGACAATTTGGGAAGGCTTAATAAGGGCAAAAAATAAATTTTGGTCCACAGTTAAATCTCCCTAAAAAGGGCTTTCGACACCACTTTATGTATCTTTTCAATACTATAAATGTAAATGAGAGAATACAAAAGGCTCTACATATAGTGATTCTCACTGTGTTAGGTCATCAATAATAATTTCTTAATCTAACTCCTGTTTTTTCCATCTGGCCTTAAGGTAGGCCAGGTCATGCCTGTTGCCTGGGGCAACCTTTGCTATTACCTGGGTCACCTGGCACCTGTTTACCTGTGCAATCTACTCTGCTTTATTGCCACAGAATTGTGGAAAGGTAGGATTTCTCTTAACACTGATTCCTGTTACTCACCCACCTAGGAGCTTTCATATAGTGACTGTTCAATTATTTACCACCTTGCCAACAACTGCAAACTCTGTAAAATCATAACACTAACATCATTTATTTTCACAGCATTGGGGCAAAATTCCTCTACAATGTTGTTTTCTGTGCTCTATGTGCACCATGAACATTTCCAAAAAATACACATTAAAATATAAAAGTGGGCCTCCAAATATCAAAAGTGGGAGGGAAACAAACAGCGGCAAACCCCACATTACAGTCAGACAGCCCAACAGCTGCAGCGGGGACTTCCCAGGTGGGTGGCACCCTCTCCCCTCTGCTCACTGCTGATGAGGGCAGTGAAAGCTGCTGGGGGTCTCAGGACCCCTGCCTGCCTCACCTTGGCTCTGCCAAGAGTTTGTGTCCAGCAGGGAGGTTGTGCTCCCAGCCCCATGTCCACCCTCACGGGGAGCCATGCTCAGAGTCTGAGGATGAGGACCAGGAGTCCACATGCTTGAGGTCCTGTCCAGCCTCTGCACATGGCTGCCACCCAGGCCCCCAACCACTGGCACCCCCAGCCCAGTCACTCCCAGTCAAGTCCCCACATCATGGTGTGACCATGTCACACAGCTCAGAGGCCCCCCAGGACAAACTCACCCACAGGCTCCTTCCTCAAAGCCTCAAGTCCTCATGTAAGGCGGAACTGTGAGGGGACAACAATGGCTTTGAACTGTTGTCCTGCCTCTGAACTGGGCAAGTTCCCTGTACTCCACATATGTCACCTCATCAAACGGCAGCCCCACTGTGGAGGTAGGCACAGAAAGGTTAAGCAACTTGCCCAAGGTTATATAGACAGGAAGTGAGGCAGTTGGGATTTGAAACTGAGCCTTCTTGTTCTGGAAACCTAAGGTCCCCGAGAACTCTGTTATGGCATAGGTGTGGCACCTCCTGGGCCTCCAGCTCTCACTCCATCAGGCTCTGCTGGCCTCTCAACCACCCCTAAGGTTGGATGCTCGCACTGACTTCAAGGACTGAACCCATCCTTTGTCAATGCCCCCTCCAATCTGGGTCCAGTTTTCTCAGCCCAGGGCTCAGGACTTTGGAAAGTCCATCTGGCTATTCAGGAGGCTCCAGAAACTGAAACCGTCCAGGTCCAAAGTACCCATCATAGCCCAAAACCTGCTTGTTCTTGTGATCTTGCTCAGTTTGATTCAGGGGAATCTGTCTAACCCAAGGGAGGCTCCCATGCCCACCAGCCCTGAGAGGTCCTCCCCTGTTTCCCACCTCCACCTTGAGCCACTCTTCCCCATTTCCACTATCCTCTTGTCCTCAAGGTTGCAGAATTTCCTGTCTCTTCCTAGTCCTGCCTTGTGGCTGGAGGGTCCCAACCCCTGACTGCAAGATCATCCCTCACCTTCTCTGCTTTGCGTTCTTGCCCTCTCCACAGGACCCTTCCCTGCAGGGTTTTGTGGAAGCAGCACCTGCAAAGCAAGCTCGCTGTAGACATAGGTCACATGTTTATTTGTGGGGAGGAGCTGCTGGAGGACAGCACTGAAGCCCCCACCCTGGCCTAACCCACTCCTGGGCTCATCTTGGGCCTCAAAGCGCTGAGGTTGGTGTTCATGCTGGATCTCAAGGGGAGAGCAGGTGGAGTCTGGCATCAAATGATGCTAGCCCAGTGCTGTGTCTTGGTCAGAGATGGGGAGACCCAGAGGCATGGCCAGAGGCAGGGGATACCCACAAGACATGCTGGATGTCATTGCAACTTTCCTGGAGTGAAATACTAAACATCCCTTAGAAGTAGAAACAGAATAGAATGAAAAGTGGAGGTCCCACCACCACCAAGTTATCTAGGTGCCAGGTGTTAGTGGACAATTTTTGTCCCTTAACCTTCACAGCTGAGAGACCTATACCCCGGGCTTTGGGGGTGATTTTTCCCCTGCCATAAAGATCTGTGGAAGTTTGAACTTGAGAGAGATGATTTAAGGTATTTAGCAAAAGAAATTTCTGAGTGGCAAAGCATTTAAGAAGAAGCAGAGCAGAAAAGTTGGAAAATATGCAGCCTGATGATCTGATAGAGAAAGAAAACCCATTTTCTGGGAGAGAAATTGAAGCCTGCTGCAGAACTTTGCATAAGTAACCAGAAGCCAAATGTCAATCACCAAGATATTGGGGAAAATATCTCTATGTTATGTCAGAGACCTTCGCAGCAGCCCCTCCCTTTGCAGGCCCAGAGACCTAGGAAGGAAAAATGGTTTCCTGGGCTGTGTCCAGGGCTGCCGCCCAACTTGCTGTGTGCAGCCTTGGGACTTGGTGCCCTGAGTTCCAGCTGCTCTAGCCATGGCTAAAAGGGGCCAAGGTACAGCTCAGGCCATTGCTTCAGGGGGTGCAAACCCTAAGCCTTGGCAGCTTCCACATGCTAATAGTGCTGCAGGCACACAGAAGACAATTCAGATTTGGGAAACTCCATCTAGGTTTCTGAGAATGTATGAAAATACCTGTATGTTCAGGCAGGAGTCTGCTGCAGGGGTGGAGCCCTCATGGAGAACCTCTGCTAGGGCAGTGTGGAAGGGAAATGTGGGGTTGGAGCCCACACACAGAGTCCCCACAGGGACACTGCCTAGTGGAGCTGTGAGAAGAGGGCCGGCATCCTCCAGACCCCAGAACGGCCCATTCAATGGCATCTTGCATCATGCACCTGAAAAAACCACAGGCACTCAACACCAGCCTGTGAAAACAGCCAGGAGTGGGGCTATACCCTGCAAAGCCACAGGGATTGAGCTGCCTAAGGCCATGGGAGCCCACTTCTTGCACCAGCATAACCTGGATGTGAGACATGGAGTCAAAGGAGATCATGTTGGAACTTTAAGATTTAATGATTGCCCTATTGTGTTTTGGACTTGCATGGGACCTGTGACTCCTTTGTTTGGGCCAATTTTTCCCATTTGAAGTGGGTGTATTTAACCAATACCTGTACCCTCATTATATTTAGGAAGTAACTAACATGCTTTTGATTTTACAGGCTCATAGGTGGAAGGGACTTGGCTTGTCTCAGATGAGACTTTGGACTTGGACTTTTGAGTTAATTCTGGAATGAGTTAAGGCTTTGGGGGACCTATTGGGAAGGCATGATTGTATTTTGAAATGTGAGTATATGAGATTTGGGAGGGACCAGTTGCAGAATGACATGTTTTGGCTGTGTTCCCACCACATCTCATCTTGAATTGTAGTTCCCCATAATCTCCAAGTTTCATGGGAGGGACCTTGTCGGGGGTAATTAGATTAGGAGAGTGGCTCCTCCATGCTGTCTTCAAGATAGTCAGTTCTCACAAGATCTGATGGTTTTATTAAGGGCACAACCCTTTGCTTGGCACACATTCTCTCTCCTGCCAAAGAGAGAGAATGTAAAGAGATGTCATCCACCAGGATTGTAAGTTGCCTGAGGCTCCCTCAGCCATGCTGAACCGTGAGTCAATTAAACCTCTTTCCTTTATAAATTAACCAGTCTCAGGTATGTCTTTATTAGCAGCATGAGAATGGACTAATATACCACCCCACTGCATCTTTGCTGATTTGGAGCTCTCAGTTGCAGAGCCTTGGAAAACATGTGGAAGAACAGCCAGCTCTGCAGCTGGAGGGTGCTGGCCTTCTGCCCTGTCCCAGGTCTCTGAGGGCTCAGCTGAGCCCCAGGAAGCTTCAGCACCCAAAGTCTCTTGGTGGTGTGTCCACCCCAGCAGCCACCACCTCTGTCTTGGGCATGGCCACCAGCCCAGTTCCTTCCCCACCTCCCTCTGGAGTCCTGCAATCTCTGAGACCGGGGCCTTGGTAGCGTGCCACCTAGGGTCCAGGCAAGGAGGCCCTAATGAGCATCTAAAATCCAGGGTGCCCAGTTAAATTTGAATTCAGATGAACAAAGAATGTTTGGGTCTTAGTATGTCCCATGCAATATTTAGGACATATACACCCTAACAATTTAATCATTGTTGATGTGAAATTCAGAAATAAATGGGCATCCTGTATTTTATCTGGCAAGCCTAGCAGACAATGTGTGTGGAAAAAAATAAAAGAAGGCACCTGGGAACCAGCACAGGAGACTGATTGGCAGGAGCTGAGGATGGGTTTCACTCTGTGGGGCTGCAGCAGCCAGGAGGCCAGGGCTACCCACAGGGTCTTCCCTCAGAGCTCAGCCTAAAACAGCTTTAATGACCTATGATTCACATACAGTACAGCTAACCCACTTGAAAGTTAAAATTCAATTTTTTTTTTTTTTAGCAAATTCACAGATATATGCAGCCATAACCACAAACAGTTTTAGAACATTTTCATCATCTCAAAAAATAAAACTCTGTATCCTTTCATTATCACCCACATCCCTCCCATCCATCAGCCCCTGGTAACCACTGAATGTCCCATCCCTCAGCCCCTGGCTCCACACTCTCTGTGGATCTGCCTGTTCTGGACATTTCACATACATTGAATCACACTCTATGTGGCCTTTTAGGCCTGGCTTTGCTCTCGCCACATCATGTTTTCAAGGTCCAGCCCCATCGAAGTGGGTGTCGGTGCTTCATTCTGTGAAAAGAAAATAAATCTTGGGACACCAAAGTCACAGCCAAGGGAAAAGTCAAGCTGGGAACTGTGTCAGGCTAACCTGCCTCCCATTTAATTCTTAAATAAGATAGCTACAAAGATTTTGAAAAGTTGCATATGTCATTTAAAAAAAAACTTCTTTAAATAATTAAGGTTATTACATCTGTGAAATTTTCTGCGTGTTCTTTCAAAGTACTTGTGCCATTAAGTTACAGAGCTTTGACTCCTGGGCCTAAAATAACACAAGGTTCTGCTAAATATTAAATACTGACAGTAGTTAAGTCCTCACCTTCAGACCTGGTAGAAGATGCCAGCCAAAATAAAGTTCATTCGTGAGACACAGGGCCAGAAATTAAAACTTTTCAGCTCCTCAGCTCCCAGGCACCATTACAGAAGAGTGGGCGCGTGAGAGTGTAAGGGCTGATTTTGAGAAATAAGTTTACTTTAAAATTAACCATTCGTGTTGAAGGCACAGTGAACAGCATATGAGCCCCTGGGTCAAATTAACATGCTTTTCTTGGGACATTAATCCACTTGTTTTGTTTTGTTTAAACTTGTAAGTTCAGGGGTACATGTTCAGGTTTGTTACATAGGTAAACCTGTGTCATGGTGGTTTGTTGTACAGATTGTTTTGTCACCCAGGAATTAAGCCTAGGACCCATTAGTTATTTTTTCTGATCTTCTCCTTCCTCCCAGCCTCCACCCCTGACAGGCTCCAGTATCTGACATTCCCCTCTATGTGTCCTTTGATACATTATAATATTCTGTGAAAGGAGGTGCTTATTTTATTTACTGTCCTCTCTTCTACAATATGTAACACAAGTTCTGTCTACAATAAATGCCAAAATTATAAATAAAATCTGACCTTGTACCAAAAAATGTTACAACCTCACTATTTTTTTGTCATATTATTATACATCTTGTCTTTTCAAGTATTCTGTATTTCATTTATTATACCTTTGCCATCATTTAAAACCACACATATCTAGTACAGAGAGGGACAATGGCACTGTAAGTTACTTCAGAGTGCAAGCAACAATTTCCTCATTTTATGTCAGTAAATATTATTAAGACTAATTTGATAATAGAGTTAAATGTTATATCATCAATAATACAGTTTTAATAGATCCACCCTGTAGCTTGTAGTGTAAAAAATAAGAATCTATATGTTATTTCATTCTTAGATATGCAGGTAGACTCTTATGGGATTAACTGATGTTTTCAACAATCATTACATTAAATAATATCCTAAACTATAATAATGATCTGTGAAATGAATACATCTCAGTTAAAAGAAGACAAATGACCTGACAATAAGGGCAGGTCCATCAGCTGCTGATGATAAACACATCGTGGCATGCTCATAGGATGGAATATTTCTCAGCAATAACAAGCCACCAGAAGTATGACTGAGCATATCTTGGGTGGCTAAAATCAGGGACTTCCCAGCATCCCAGATCTAGACCAAAAGTGTTCTTTCATTGTGTCTTTATGAGAATTTTAAAATATGAGTATTTCCAAATCTAAGAAACCAGAGACTTTACCTACATGATCTTTAGGTGATCCAGTGTGGTGTGTGAAGAAACTGCCAATGCATTACTCATTGGTTCAGACATGGCTATTAGAAAAGTATGTAATTAATCCCCTTCCTGAACTGTCATTATTATGCCCCTAGAAAGACAGGGAAAGATCTGTCTTGGAATGTGAGGAAGAGGGAAGTTTTTTCTAATTTCATTTTGGGAAATACCACAGTGGGAACAGTTGTGTACAAAACTTTTCTACTGGTTATCCACATTTTCTTTGTCTACCTCAGGTTGAGGTACATAGTGTTCCACATGTGATGAAGAACAGAAAGAAAAGACTCAACCACAAATTATAGTGTAGATGAAACATCATTTCTGACTGCCTAAATTGTCCCTCTTGTTCAAGACATCCTTGGTTGTCTTATATGAGTTCACAGAGGGCTTTTTTCCCTTCTTCACATTTTATGATGTTCTTGCTCCTTCTCTCCTTACTTAGGACATGTGGTTCGATGTTTCTAAAATGGCATGGTCTTCTACCTTCAAGCTGCTGGTTTTCATTGGAATGTCCCAAAACCCAGTGTGTCAGTTGACACTGGCATTTTAGAACATCACCACCCTAGAAACTTGTCACCTGTTCTGGAGTGGATCAAAGGACAATCTGAAGGATACATACACCAGCTTTGCTTTGATGATCCCTTTGTTCTTGATAGCATACATGTGCTTTCTGAGCATTGCTCTTTGGTGGGAGCCATTTTCTGGAGTAAGAGGTGACATGGCTCCCACACAACGAAGAGTTTTAGCTGATGTTGCCAGGTAATGCCTTGACTGTGTCCATTCATTGCAACTGGAGAGACTGTTTAGCTAAGATCCCTTGGTTCATTACATTGCCCTTGTGATCCGAGTCATGTATGAGACACAGGGTTGTCAGGTTCTTTTCTTTCATTGATTCATCCATTCAAGAGATCTTTTCAGGTTGTGCTATGTGTCAGGCATTGTTCTAGCCTCCAGGAATAATAATTCTGTGGTATCATAGAAGCACTTCTGCCCTCATGGAGTCTGTCTACATCTTTCATGGTGAATATGGTCCAGATACAAAGAAGACTACATAACATTTACAGTTTTTATAATAGTAATGGATAAAGTGTATCAGTAGGCAGGAGTGGTTGTAGATAGTGTGGACAGGCAATGCTCCACTGGGAGGGGAACATTTCAGTAAAAATATAAAAGATATACAGGAGCGAGTTGTGTGGCCATGTATATTTAGACAAAAGAAACCTTCCTAACTATGTTATAATTTATTCATTCTATTTTTGACAAACATTTGGATACATTCCCTGTTTTAGCCATTATGAATAAAGCTGCCATGATTATAAGGATACATTTATATGGTATATATATTTACAGGAACATTGCTTAGTCACAGGGAGAGCATCTGTTTGGCTTAAATAAATACTTAAATACAGTTTTATTCTAAATGAATGCAGACATTCACTATGCTTTGAGCATGCTCCAATTGCCCCACACATTCTTCCATAGCATAATTTGAAATAATTATGTTGAGGTTCAATTTACATTATTGAAAATTCATCAAGTGTAAATGAATAATTTGTAAAATTTTACACATTATTATTTCAAAATATGTTACACGTGACTGTATAATCACTGCCACAAAAAAGAAGTAGAGCGTTTCCATTACCACGAAAAGTTCAGTCTGGTCCTTTTCATTAAATTCTGTCCTTGTACATGATGCCTGTGACAAAATTATTCTATTTCAGTTACTGTAATTGTGATGTTAACATTTATATGGTCTTTTGTGTCTTATTCTATTAACTCATAATAATTCCTTTGGAATCATCCAAGTTGTACCTGTCAGTAATTTCTTACTTGTTATTTGCCGAGAAATAGTTCATCGTATGGGCACACCACAATGTGTTTATGCATCAGCAGCTAATGGACCTTGCACATTAATGTTTTTGACGTCATTTGTCTTCTTTTAACTGAGTTGTAGGAATTATGTATATACAAATCTGAATACCAATATTTATCAAATATATGTATTTCAATATTTCTCTCAGGCTATTGCTGTCACTTTATTTGTTAACAGTGTCTTATGAAGTCTAGGTTTATACATTTTATTTTATGCTTTCTCCATGTGTATCCTATCTAAGAAACCATTTCCTATCTCAGGATCACAATAAATTTCTCCTACGCTGTTTTCATACAAAATATGTAATTGTGTCTATTCCATTTAGATCTCAAATTCATTTGAAGTTAACTTTTTAGATGTACTTTGATGAATTAGTATTCATATATTTACATATGGGTATTCAATCTCTCCAAGAGTATTTATGTAAGTATCCATTCTTCCCTTTGAATTGTCTTCATACATTTCTTGATAAAAAATTATATACATGTGTAAATATATTTATCTACATACACACATATACATTTATATATGTATGTGTGTATATATATGTCTGAGCTTTCTATATTATTACAATTATTTATAATTATTTCCTTAGGTAATAACACACAGTTGTAAATACTGTAGCTTTATAGTATTTATTTCAGATAATATGTCTGTAAATGTGACTGTTTTTCATTATTTTCACTAATTTAGATTCTTTATATTTTCAAAGTACTTTAAAAATTGGCTTATCAAGTTTTACAAAGCTCTTTGCTGAACTTTTACTGAATTGTGTTGATGCTGTATATTAATTGGGGAAAATTTACATATTAATTATATTGAATACTCTGATACGTGAACATGATGGCTCTATATTTGGGTATTCTGTAATTTTCCTCAGTACTTTCTTGAGGTTTTTTAGGGTAATATTCAATTTTCATTGCTGGTCTATAAAAATACACATTGACTTTTCATACATTTGGCTTATATACTGTGGCTTCACTCAACTCATCTATTTAGTTTTAGTAACGATTTCTAGACATGTTTGGATTTTCCTGTTTTACAAATTATTGAGAGACTGAGAGATGGAAGGGGTTGGGGGTAGAGGGAGTCTGGTAAGATGGTGGAATAGTAGGTTCCTAGCCCTGATTCCCTCAAAGAAACATCTATTTGGCAACTGCCTACAGGGAAGAATGCTTTTGTGAGAACTCCAAATACTAGTGTGAGATTGCAACACCCAAAAAGAGCTCAAAAGCAAACACAGACTCATTAAAAAGGATAAGAGGAATGATTTTACTTTGTTTGCTTTACCATTTCCATATCTAGAACAATACTGTACTGAGAAGGATATCCTCCGCCCATTATTTTTCCACTGGGAGAAAAGTAGATCAAAGTGGATATTCAGCATCTACTTGGGGAGTATTTCCTATGGGCACACTTCCGCTTTGCCTCAAAGTGAACATTGAAAGAATTTTAATACTTAGAGTGCTTGAAGATAACTGGGACCAAAGAAAGGAGGTGAAACACTCAGTGACTGGTGCATGCAAATTTCAATGAGCCCCACAGTGCTTCAAGTGACCTCATCCAACAAAGCTACCAAATCAAGGGTAGTAAAACCAGCAGACATTTCTGACCATGAAGCACAGCCAGTCGGCCAAATCCATCAATAGGCTCAACCACCTGACCGGACAAGAACACTCGGCCACACTTAATGGTGAAGGACTTTTCCTGCTGAAGCCAACTGTAAAGACTAGAAAAAGTGACCACCTTCTCAAAAATATGTATACCAGCCCAAGGACACAAGAATCATGAAGAATCAGGGAAACATGACACAATTTAAATAAACTAATAAAGCTTCAGTAATGGACCCTAAAGAAATAGGAATTGACAAAGTGCCTTTAAAAATTGGAAGCAATTATTTTAGACAATAAGCTCAGTGAACTATATGAGAACACACAGAGACAACTGAACAAAATTAGGAAAGCAATACATAAAGAAAATCAGAAGTTATGCAAATAAATAGAAGCCATAAAAATAAACACAGAAATGTTAATGCTGAAGAATATAATGACTAAACTGAAAAATTTAATAGAGTGTTTTAACAGCAGATTCAGTCATGAAGAGGAAATAGCAAAGTTGCAAACAGGTATCTCAAAAGTATCCAGTCAGAGGTGCAAAAAACAAAAAAGTAGCAAAAGATAAAGAGTAAAAAAATCTATGAGGCTTATGAAACATCATATAAAGCAATATATGCATTACGTGGAAACAATAGATGAAACAGAGGCAGGAATAGAAAGCCTACTTTGAGAAATACTGACTGTGAACTTGCTGAATTTGAGGTGGGAGGTGGACATCCAGTTTCATGAAGTTCAAGAGCCCTTAAGTAGGTTGAACATGAAGAATCTTACACCAAGATATATTCTAATAACATAGTCAAAAGTCAAAGACAAAAAGTGAATTTTAAAAGCAGCAACAGAAAATCAACNGGCAAGAAAAGAAATCTTATTTAAAATGGGGAAACTGCCCTTTAACTTTGGCTTTTATTAAGAGGAAAGACGGAAAAGACATATTTTATCAGTATTTGGATAAGAAAGAAATATGATTTTAATAAAAATAAATGCAAAATAATATATTTGAAGAATGGTGTGTCTACATATGCTTGTATACATACATGTATGTAGATACATACATACATAAAGACATACAATGGAATAACATTTAGTCATACAACAGAATAAAATGCTGTCATTACTGTTGACACAGATGATCCTGGAGGGTATTATATTAAGTGAGATAAGCCAGGCGCAGAAAGAAAAATACTACATTATCTCATTCATATGAGGGATCTAAACAAATTGGTCTCATAGAAGTAGAGAGCAGAATGGTGGTTACCAGAGGTTGGAGTGGTTAGAGAGGGGAACAGGATGTGGAGATCTTGGTCAGAGGACACATATTTACCATTAGATAGATAAAATAAATTTCAAGAAATCTATTGTCTAGCAAGGTGGCTATAGTTACTAATGATACATTGCATTCTAGAAAATTGCAACGAGAGTGGATAAGTGTTCTCACAACAAAAATGATGACTATGTTAGATAATGCATTTGTTATTAGCTAGATTTAGATTTAACCATTCAACATCATGCTATATGTAATAAAATCATCCAATGTCATCTTACAATTTAAAATTCAAAAGCATGCTTAGAAAATTATTATTCAAGCTAGCATTGAATATATAGCTAAATATCTTTAGGTGGTAAGTACAATTAAAATAATTTCAAAAGTAATAACAGAGATTTGATTACCACTAGTAGCTACGTAAGAGTACACTTCAAGAAGAAAAGTGTTTTCCTGTGTGAAGGTAAAATGAGAACAAAGGAGTGAGAGACATGCCTTGGGAATATCAAATCCTGGTGGACACTGAACTGAAGGAACCGCATAGTTTTTGTACCAGTGCAGAAGTGTGACATGATCTGACCTAGTATTGAGTTGCAATGAGACGTCAGGAGTCGAGGATGGAAGTGGAGACCAGGTAGGGGGAGAGAGAGGATGGGGATTCAGATCAGGTGATGAGCAGCCATGGGGAGTGAGAAGCAGCTGAATTCTTGTTTCTTAAATGTGGGGTCCACAGGATGTGAGTGTGAGAGGGTGAGGGTGGTGGCCTGGATAGCTAACTGGAAGGATGGAGATGCTGTGGGCAGAGCAAGTCCAGGGAGAAGGATGCAGTGTGAACAGTCTGTGTGCAACACTT
>NW_016830175.1:13710-15482 GCF_001698545.2 Rhinopithecus bieti
GGAAGTGGAGACCAGGTAGGGGAGAGAGAGGATGGGGATTCAGATCAGGTGATGAGCAGCCATGGGGAGTGAGAAGCAGCTGAATTCTTGTTTCTTAAATGTGGGGTCCACAGGATGTGAGTGTGAGAGGGTGAGGGTGGTGGCCTGGATAGCTAACTGGAAGGATGGAGATGCTGTGGGCAGAGCAAGTCCAGGGAGAAGGATGCAGTGTGAACAGTCTGTGTGCAACACTTAGAGCTTCCCCTCCAGCCCTGTGTCAGGAGGAGCTTGTCTCTATGCCTTTGCACATGCCAGCCTCAGGGCCCAGAAGGCTTCTCCTGCCCTGGCAGAAAAACTCCAACTGCCTCAAGGGTCCCAGCTGTGACTCTGTCCCTGTACTCACACCCCATCTATCCTTCTTTGCTTCGTGTGCATGCTGGACCTCACACATGTTGCACAGCACCCCAGAAGTCAGGATGGAGTGCCATGAGTTTTTCAACCCGGTGTTTGTCAGAATGCCTGCACCTCAGTGATCCCCACATGACAGGGGCTCACCCAGTGACTGGCTGGGGACCTGCTGGACCCCTGGGTCTGCTATTCACAGGTCCTGCCGCCTTGGGCCGCTTACCCCGCCCCCACGGACCTCCGCACCTGTCAAATGGGTGTGTCCTTTCTCCTCACCACCTCTGAGGGTCCTGTGGGGAGGGCTCCACGCCTAGGATCCCGAAAATCGCAAGCAGCGCGTCCTCTGCTGGGAGGTGACAGGGTCTTTGCCCACACCCTTTCCGGGCGCCAGTTGGCCTGGGGGAAGGCAAAGCCAGAGGGAGGCGGAGGGGCTGCCGGCGATTGTCCACTTCCTGGGTAGTGGACTCATTTTCCTGTTAATGGTCGCCTTAACTATGGAAGAGGCCAGCGTAGACCATTTTACTGAGCACCTGCTAGTTTCTTGTTACTGATGTGTTATCCGCTATCACCCGTATTTGTTTAAGAGAAATAAGCGACTCACAGAGCGGGGTGTGGGTCCTGGAGAGGAAGGGAAATGTGGGCCGGGCATGTACCGGTGAGGTAAGTAAGGGGGGGGTCTCAGGAATGGTTGAAGTCCTGACTGCCTACACTGCATACACTGTGGCTGGGGTTGAGTTTGACTCCGTCCCAGATCAGTTGGGAAGGATCTTGACCAGACACTGCCACCCGAGGGCTCTGATGCGTGGTCTATGAATGGGGTGGCACCCCCAGTCCGCCCCTTGCTGGGCTGAAGGGCCCCCGCCTGTGGGGTGTGACAGCTTCTGCCCGTGACCACCAGGGGGCGCGCGAAGCTGCCGCTGGCAGCAACAAGGCGCTGCATTCCGGCAGCCCAGGCTCCAGCACCAGACAGGTTGAGATTTCTGTGGGTCTCTGTCACCTTTTCGCGGGGCAGGGGTGAGCGGAACCTTGCCCGCCAGGGTCAGAAGCTACGGGAGCGGGAGCCTGAGGAGGTGCTGGGGCCCTGTCCAGCGCTGACAAGCCTGGCAGCGGGTCCCAGTGCGACCCGTGAGGGGAGGGTGCTTGGGCTCCTGGTGGCCAGTGGCACCTGCTTCCTGGGCCACTGATTCTGGCGAGTGCTGGGGGCGCCGCGGGGAGGCGTCGCGGAGCTGCGAGGACCCGGGGCGGGGAGGGCCCTGCTGGTCACTGAGGGATCTCAGGCGCCCAAGTGGATCTCCTGCAAGCTTCGGCTCCGCCACCCGCCACTTGCACCCCCGGTTTTTCTTTCCAGAGCTGGAGGAATTGATCCCAGCTCTGTTAAACTCCGGGAT
>NW_016830176.1:0-1397 GCF_001698545.2 Rhinopithecus bieti
TAATATATAATATATAAATTTATGTATATAATTTTTAAAAGTGTGATCACAGCTCACGGTTGCCTCGACCTCCTGGGCTCCAGCGATCCTCCCGTCTCAGCCTCCCTAAATGCTGGGATGACAGGGGTGTCAGCTGCCGCTCCCGGCCAGCACCTTCTCTTAGGCAGTGTCTGGAAGTCCTGCACGTTGCGAAGTTCTCCACCAGGTACCCCAGAGGTGGCACTGAGGGAACGAGAGGGACCAGGGCTCAGAGCATCCACAGGGCGGCTTCCTTGCCTGGTGGGATTAATCCCTGAGCCCAGAGCTGGAGGTGAGTTCCAGGCCGCGTTTGCAAGGCCTGGACTGTTTCCAGGAGGGAGCTGAGTGCAAGACAGTCCCGTGGCTTGCACGGATTTTGTCATTTCGCTCACTCTGCAGGCACGTGGGGGGCACGAAAGAGGCGTCTTCCCTTCCAGGGGTGGCAGTGGGGTTGAACGAATCACTTTAATGTTGGCACACCTATTTCAGAACAACCACCACACTTGCTGCCCAGACCCAACTTTCCAGCTCTGGGCAGCAGGTGCAATGAACACAGGGGTGCCGGGAAGGGTTGAATGGCCCCAGACGGCAGAGTGATGTCGAATCCTTTGTACCTCTGTGGGTCTGACACGTCTGCAGTCTGGGGAGGGCAGAGATGTCTGCATTCATTTTAATGTTCTCAGAAACTAGGCTAAACAGGGACAGCGGATGGTATGAATGAGGCGAGCTGGGGAAACTGGCACTGTTTGCTGTCTCTGGTCTTTGTGATTCTTGACATCTTCGGTGAACAGTGTGGAAAGCGCAGGGTTTTCATGGAAAATAAATAATGTCAAATGCAACGAAGGTACGGTGCACCGACCGCAAGCCGGCGTTTCTCCAGAGCTCCGAGGGTCTGTCAGATTTTAAGGAAAAGAAAGGAAGCTGGAAAAAAAAAAAAAAAATTCAAATGAATCACAGACAAATGATCCCTAAAAGGTTTTGCTTTAATAATTGTGTTTTCTTTGTTGTTGCCACCGAAGATGACTCGGATCCAAAATAATGAGCATATTTACGTCTGGAATCTGTTCCTCTCTTTAAGATTCGTTCTGAGTAATGCCGTCCCCTAAATGCAGCAAACAGTGTCACACAGTCCTTTTCGCAAAATCGCTTTGACTTTGGGGAAGGCGACTGTCATTAACGGGCAAGCCGCACGTTAAAGCGAGAAGATTTCCTGGGATAACGGTCTGCGAAGGCGATATAATGAGAGACCTAGTTCTTGCCCTTAGTGCTGGAAACCGTTGCCTGGTACTCAGCCAACCTGCCCCTCAGCTGAAGCACGTCTGGTTGAAATTCATACGGCCTAGATTTACAATTTTTAAATGACCAGATATATATATATA
>NW_016830177.1:0-1394 GCF_001698545.2 Rhinopithecus bieti
GGTGACAAAGAAAATATCCTCATATAAAACGTGAAAGAAGATGTTGGAGAAACTGCTTTGTGATGTGTAAATTCATCTCACAGAGTTACACGATTCTTTTCATGGATGAGTTTGGTAGCACTGATTTGGGGAATATGAGAAGGGATTCTTTGGATAATAATGAAGCCTATGGTGACAACGGAAATGACCTCATATGAGAACTAGAAAAAAGCTTTCTGAGAAATCTCTTTGTGATGTGTGAATTAATCTCACACAGTTATATTGTTCTTTGAATTCATCAGTTTGATAGCACTGTTTTCATGGAATCTGCAATGGTATATTTTGGAGCACGTTGAAGCTTATGGTGACAAAGGAAACAATCTCAGCAAAAACCAGAAAGAAGATTTTTTGAGAAACTGCTTTGAATTTTGTAAATTCATCTCACAGAGTTACACAATTCTTTCATGGACCAGTTTGGTAGCACTGTTTTTGGTGAATCTGAGCTAGTATATTTTAGATCACACTGAAGCCTGTTTTGACAAAGGAAATATCCTCAGATAAAAACTAGAAAGAAGTTTTATGAGAGACTACCTTGTGAAGAGTGAATTAATCAAACAGAGTACACCATTCTTTTCATGCAGCAGCTTGCAAACAGTGTTTTTGTGCAATCTGAAAGGGATATTTGGGAGCACATTGAGGCCTATGGTGAAAAGGAAATATCCTCAGATAAAATTAGAAAGAAGCTTTCTTAGAAATTGTTTTGTGATGTGTGAATTCATCGCACAGTGTTACACTGTTCTTTTCATTGAGCAGTTTGCTAACAGTGTATTTGTGGAATCTGCAATGGGATACTTCAGAGGGCATTGAAACTTAAGGTGACAAAGGAAAACAATCATATAAAACTAGAAGGAAGCTTTCAAGAAACCACTTTATGATATGTTAATTCATCTCACAGAGTTTAATGATTACTTTCACAGATCAATTTGGTAGCTCATTTTGGGGAATCTGAGAAGGGATATTTTGGATCGCTTTGAAGGCTATGGTGACAAAGGAATTATCCTCAGATAATAACCAGAAAGAAGCTTTCTGAGAAAATTCTTTGTTATGTGTGAATTCACCTCACAGAGTTACACCTTTCTTTTCAAGGAACAGTTTCCTAACACAGTTATCATGGAATCTGTAAAGGTATATTTGAGAGTGTGTTGAGGCCAATAGTGAAAAATTAAATATCCTCACATAAAAACGAGAAAGAAGCTTTCTGGGAAACTTTGTTATGTGTTAGTTCATCTCACAGAGTTACACAATTCTTTTCATATGTTAGTTTGGTAGCACTGTTTTTGGGGAATCTGAGAAGGGATATTTTGGATCGCCTTGAAGCCTATGGTGACAAAAAATACTTTCAGATAAAACTAGAA
>NW_016830178.1:0-1399 GCF_001698545.2 Rhinopithecus bieti
TACATGAGTCTATGTGTATGAGTGTGTGTGTGTGTGTATGTGTGAGTGTGCTAGTTTGTGAGTGTGAGTTTGTATGTGTGTGCGCGTGTGTGTGTGAGAATCTGAGTTCATGAGTGTGTGCGTGTATGCTTCTTTTTTTTTTTTTTTTTGAGACGGAGTCTCACTCTGTAGCCCAGGCTGGAGTGCAGTGGTTCGATCTCAGCTCACTGCAAGCTTTGCCTCCCAGATTCACACCATTCTCCTGCCTCAGCCTCTGGAGTAGCTGGGACTACAGGTGACTGCCACCACGCCCGGCTAATATTTTGTATTTTTAGTAGAGATGAGGTTTCACCATGTTAGCCAGGATGGTCTTGATCTCTTGACCTCGTGATCCGCCCGCCTCGGCCTCCCAATGTGCTGGGATTACAGGCGTGAGCCACCACGCCCGGCCACGTGCATGTATACTTCTTAAAGACCTTCAAGACACTTCTCCTGACATCCAAATCTTTACGCATTCTTCCATGCAGGGCGTTGCACCCTGCGAACTTCGTAAGCAGGAGAACTTCCTGACCAGCCCCTTCGGAGTAAATGGAAGAATGTTTCTGGATGTACCAGGGGATGGTTCAGAAAAGTCACTCCACCTGTTTCCTGTTGTTGCTCCCTCTGCCTTTGCTCTTGCTCTAGCCCTTCCCCAGTTCCTGGGCAGTTCAGCAGTCAGACTGCCTGGCCACCTCCCACCTCCTCCACTTTATGAAGGCACAAGGCCTTGAGTAAGTGACTTGACTTCCCAAAGCCACTGTGTCCTCGTCTGCGGAGTGGAAATGATAATAGCACCCACCTCAAAAACGTTTGAACGTCCATCAGCAGATGAATGGATATAAAATATGGCCGATCCATACGGTGGAATATTACTTGGCCATTAAAAAGGAATGAAGTACTGATCCATGCTACAACGTGGACAAACCTTGAAAACATTATACTAAGGGAAAGAAGCCAGACCCAAAAGACACATATTAGATGATTCCATTTACAGGAAATATCTAGAATAGGCAAATCCATAGAAAATGGGTCAAATAGATCAGTGGCTGCTAAGACTGGAGAGATGGGGGTGTGAGGAGTGGCTGCTCAAGGAGTATGAGATAACCTTTTCGGGTGATGAAAAAGTTTTGGCGCTAGATGGAGGTGATGGTTGTCCAACATCACCTAAATCTACTAAATATCACTTAGAATCTACTAAATATCACTGGATTGTACACTTTAAAGGGTTTTTTTTTTTTTTTTTTTTTTTTTGATACCTTGCTCTGTTACCCAGGCTGGAGTACAGTGGTGCAATCTCAGCTCACTGCATCCTCCGCGTCCTGGGTTCAAATGATCCTCCTGCCTTAGCCTCCCCAGTAGCTGGGATTACAGGTGCCCACCA
>NW_016830179.1:0-726 GCF_001698545.2 Rhinopithecus bieti
AACTCTGTTATCTTGTGTTTTACAAAGTGATATTTGGGAGCTCATTGTGGGCTACGGTGAAAAATGAAATATCCTCAGGACAAAACTGGAAAGAAGCCTTCTGTGAAACTGCATTTCGATGTGTGAATGCCACTCACAGAGTTACACGTTTCTCTTCAGTGTTCAGTTTGCTAACACAGTTTTCTGGAAATCTGCAATGGGATCCTTCTGAACGCAATGAAGCTTGCAGTGATAAAGGAAATATCCTCAGATGAAAACTAGAAAGATACTTTTTGAGAAACTTCTTGGTGATGTGTGAATTCGTCTCACAGAGCTACATTTGCATTTCATGCGGCAGTCCATTTTCACTGTGTTTAAGGAATGGGAGAAGGACTTCTTCGGATTGCATTGAGGCCTACGCTGATAAAGGAAATATCATCAGTTCAAAACGTAAAGGAAGCTTTCTGAGAAACTTCTTTGTGATCTGTGAATTCCTGTCACAGTGTTACAGCTTAGTTCTCGGGAAGCAGTTTGCTGACTCTCTTTTCGTGGAATATGCAAAGTGAGATTTGGGATCCCTTGGGGCCCATGGTCAAAAAGGAAATATCCTCAGATAATAACTAGAGAGAAGCTTACTGAGAGATTGCTTTCCAATGTGTGACTTCATCACACAGAATTCCACCTTTCCCTTCTTGGAACATTTTGCTAACTCTGTTATCTTATGTTCTGCAAAGTGATATGTAGGAG
>NW_016830180.1:0-727 GCF_001698545.2 Rhinopithecus bieti
GTAAACCTGGGAGGCGGAGCTTGCAGTGAGCTGAGATCGGGCCACTGCACTCCAGCCCGGGCGACAGACCGAGACTCCGTCTCAAAAAAAAAAAAAAAAAAAAGATTCAAGGTCTGAAACTTTAAGAAGTACATAGTAGTACAGACACTGGAGCAAGATAGCCGAATAAGAGAAGCTCCAGCCTCCAGCTCCCAGCGCGAGCGACACAGGATGGGTGATTTCGGCATTTTCAACTGAGGTACGGGATTCATCTCACTGGGGAGTGCCGTACAATCGGTGCTGGTCAGCTGGTGCAGCCGGACCAGCAAGAGCTGAAGCAGGGCGAGCCATCGCCTCACCTGGGAAGTGCAAGGGGCAAGGGAATACCTTTTCTTAGCCAAGGAAACTGAGACACACAACACCTGGAAAATCAGGTAATTCCCACCCTAATACTGCGCTTTACCAAGGGTCTTAGCAAACGGCACACCAGGAGATTATATCCCACACCTGGACAGGAGGGTCCCACGCCCACGGAGCCTCCCTCATGGCTAGCACAGCAGTCTGAGATCTAACTGCAAGGCAGCAGCAAGGCTGGGGGAAGGGCGCCCACCATTGCTGAGGCTTAAGTAGGTAAACAAAGCCACCAGGAAGCTTGAACTGGGTGGAGCCCACCTCAGCTCAAGGGGGTCTGTAGACTCCATCTCTGGGGACAGGGCATAGCTAAACAAAAAGCAACAGAAACATTGGG
>NW_016830181.1:0-3563 GCF_001698545.2 Rhinopithecus bieti
GGCACATATATACACACACACATATACATACCAACATATGTGTATCTATATACACAATGCATGTGTGTTTATATACACACGTCATTGGTTCTGTAATAGCTAACTCAATCATTTCTGATATCAACTCTGCCAAACCTAAAATTGGTATTTCCTAAATTAAACTACCTACTCCAGTACATCAATTTCTTTAAAGTTTCTAGAAATGGATTAAAAGACTAACTTTTGCTAGTTTAGCTGGTAATTTTGATACAATTTAAAGTCAAATATTTCAAAACTATAGTTCCCTCATGGCTGAGGTAGATGGCTTACCCTGAAAGTGTCAGTGTAAAATTATTTCTGTCCTATACTTTGATGTGTAATTATACTTTTATTCAAATGCATCTTCAGGAATTTGATAAGCTCACAAGCTGCTTCTTAAAGGAAAAGATAAGCCCTGAGGGCTTTTACTCACCTCTGTACAGGAGGGAGCTCTTCCCTACAAAAAGAATTCAGTCTGACTCATGTCATAACAGCATGTGAAACTTATCTCATCTGAGACAATAAAAGCACTCAACTAGATGGCGCTGATTAGGTGTGATAGATGCATGTAATCATTGCCTAGAACTTATAGTTGTCTCTAATATTACCTCCATTTTATAGAAGAGGATGCATAGGCGCTAAAATACTGCAAAGGGCGAATCTTGCATTTGAACCTTGGCATTTTGTCTCTACAGCTGCACTTTATACTGCTACAATAAACCTTTGCAAGCTAGACATTTTTAATTCCTAACAGAACTTATATGCAAACCGTGTTTTATTAATGATATAAACACACTCTCCTATCTAGTTTCCCTTCAAAAGCTCTAAGTGGTAGAAAATACAATATTTAGAGGAGTGTATGAGTAGTTTGTCTGATAGACTAAGAACTACCTCACAGCAAATTAAACCAGAAAGCTGTAAACTTGGGCCACATTCACTAAGCCTCCCACAATAATAGATTTCCTAAGGAAATGGTTTACAAATTATTTACCAAAAAAATGACAAGTAAAAATATTGCAAATAATTTACAAGTATTAGAATTTTGATGTGATTTCCTTGATTTTTATCTAGAGTCTACATAGGACAAACCATATAAAACTATCACTGGGTACCATCTACATATTTTGTTCAATGTCCCTTACACATAACTTTTTTCCTTTGAAAAAGTAATCCACATCTTTTACAAGTTATAAAATCCATCCTGTTTACCTTGTTACTGGCTACCAGGAATTTCTATGTGTGGGTTTAATCACAGTTAATATATTTGCTACTGTAATCATATATTTTCGACTTAAAAAAACATTTTTTTTCTGTATTCTAAAAGACTTTTGAAGAAAAAAAAGCTGCTGTTGTGAGTGATACATGCAGGGCAACTTGATTGCTCTTAGTGCAGAACTGACATCAAGGAATTTTGGAAGTATAACTTTTTGGTAGGTGGATAGCTGGTTGTTAATTAGTCCATTCTCACACTGCTATAAATACCTGAGACTGGGTGATTTGTAAGAAAAGAGGTTTAATTAGCTCACGGTTCTGCAAGCTGTACAGGAAGCATAGCAGCTTCTGTTCAGCTTCTGGGAAGGTTTCAGGAACCTTACATTCATGGCGGAAGGCAAAGGAGAAGCAGGCTCTTCTTACATGTCTGGAGCAGCAGTAAGACCAAGAGAGGGGAGACGTACTACATGCTTTTAAACAACCAGATCACATGAGAACTCACTCACTATTGTGAGAACAGCACAAATGGGGAAATCCACTCCCATGACCCAATCACCTCCCAGCAGGCCCCACCTTCAACAATGGGGATTACAATTCAACATGAAATTTGGGTGGCGACACAGATCCAAACCACAGGTGATTGTTGGTCCTGGTGCCCTTACTCATAATAAATAAATAAATAAGCCTTTTTGTGTACACATCTTTTTAAATAAGTTTTCCTCAATCCATTCGGAAAGTAAATAGATGATTTTTTTTTAAGTTTTATTAAAAAAACATCTTTCTCAAAGTTAAGGTAAAAAAACTTACATTATTTTTCTGGAAGCTAATGCTGAAGTTATTTTAAAAAACCACAAACACTACTTCAAAGAGGATCTGTAATAATAAGTTTTAAATTTAATTTACCATCATCATATACACAAAACTGGAAGGAATGGGACTAACGACCTCTAGATTTATTACTTCAGCAAACCACCTTCCACACCCTAACAAAGCAGAAAGTAGTTACACTCTGCTCTTTGGACTTCAAGTAAACTTCTACCCCTTCAGTTTGACATCTGAGTGTCCTACAGGCTGGAGATTCTCCACAGGTCTTGTCTGTATACTAAAAATGCCTCACCCACTCTACCTGATGGTTTGCAGCTTGTCCCTGTCCTGTGAATTAACCTAAAAAGATGAATGCCCTGGCTCATCTTAAGTAACGGCAATTTTATTTCTCTTTGGGTATTTATGTGAATGTATTCAAGGACAGGGAAAGGAATTATCTTTAGTTTCATTGACCCTTGTCCTTTGGAAGATAAATAAGAAATTAATTAACATAAATGTTTATATTTCTTATTCTTGCTCTACTTTTCTTATTTTAAAAAAATTCTCTGACTGATGTCAAATATGCACGTATCTCAATTTTTATGCCAGACCCTCTTAACATTGATTGCTTTTTTTCTCTCCTCACTCCCTTTAACCATCTCAGATTAATTTTTTTTTTAATTTTCTCTGTGTTATCACAATATTTTGCTCGTATCTCTATTGGTGAACACATCTCTCTTCTCTTTAAGTGTCTAGATTTCTTTAAGGACAGTCTATCTTTGCATCCTTCCAGGACTTCGCTCTAAGACTCATACACAGTGGCACTTTAGTAAATACCAGTAACTGTTACTTATTAGGACTACTGACAGAAGGATTTGGTGAGTGGATTATGCCATAAAATTCTCTATTCCTTAATATAAGCGATGAGGCTGGCCTCGTCTTTAAACTAGAAAATACGATGCTAGCAGTTGTAAGGGATAACTTTCTGGGTCCCCAAATGTGGCAAATTATTCACCTGTTTTCAATATCCTCATCTGCAAAAGGGGATAGTAATTGAACATAAGTTACAGAGTATCAGAACTATAAATTAGTTAATACATGCAAAGTACTTAGTGCTTGGCATAAATTAAACTTTAGCAATGCAAATAGACAGAAAATGGAAGATGTGACTTCGGAATCAAGAAAGTTTTGAAAGAGTCAGTAATTTAAAAGCTAGAATTTGATATCAAAAATTGTATTAGTACTTTATAGCTCAATGAGTTATTGTGATACCTCTCTATATATAATAACTTTTCAGAAACATTTATTGTGAGATGTTATCAATATTGAAAATATTTTGTCTAATAATGTTATAAGAATTATTTTACCAAATTACATGATTTTAAAGTTATTGTTTTATAACCAATATAGAAAAAATAACTTTTGCATGAGTTTTGTCTTTCCTCTGAGGTTTATCCTAGAACATTTAATTTGAGAAAACCTTCATAAAAACATAATTTGGGCAAAAATTTAGATTCTATAGTAATCGA
>NW_016830181.1:6373-7270 GCF_001698545.2 Rhinopithecus bieti
AAATAGAAAGTTTTTATTTAAAACCATTTAAATATCTGCGTAGAGCTGGAAAACACTAAAGGAAGTTTATTTTAATATTAAAGATTTAAAACAGATGATACTGAGTTCTGAAACAGTGTGCTAATTTATCTCTACAAAATGTGAAGTGGACAGGCTTGATTAGTGAATTGATTAATTTCTTTAAATCTTTAGTTATTTTTTACAAATACATTAAAATGTAAAATCCAGAGACAATAAGCTAAAAGTGTTTGAAGAGATTGACAATTTCAATCTGAATAAGTGTATATCATTTAAAACAAAGTAGATAACGGTAAGAAGTAGAACTAAAATTCCTAATTGGAGCGGCCTTAAAATGTACTATAGGAATACATACAGATGTGAATACATACACCTTTGAAAATAATATGTCTATGTTTTCTTCAGTGAGTTAAGAGTCTATAAAATACATGTCAAGTTGTGAATATTCAAGAGAAAATATTAAACTATATTTTAAACAGTGTACCAAAATGAAAAAAGTAAAATCATGTATTCTACACTATTTTCTTCTAGAATACCTGCACATTAAAATCTCCTTATTTTAAGGAAAGACTTAAGGAGAGACTAAGGGTAGACTATCTAAAACGCCTGTAATCCCAGCACTTTGGGAGGCCTAGACGGGCGGATCACGAGGTCAGGAGATCGAGACTATCCTGGCTAACATGATGAAACCCCATCTCTACCAAAATACAAAAAAAATTAGCCCAGCGTGGTGGCGGGCACCTGTAGTCCCAGCTACTCGGGAGGCTGAGGCAGGAGAATGGCGTGAACCTGGGAGGCGGAGCTTGCAGTGAGCCGAGTTGGCGCCACTGGACTGCACTCCAGCCTGGGCAACAGAGCAAGACTCTGTCTCAAAAAAAA
>NW_016830182.1:0-3162 GCF_001698545.2 Rhinopithecus bieti
TTTTACTTTTCTTTAATTTTTTTTTTTTTTTTTGAGACAGAGGCTCACTCTGTTGCCCAGGCTGGAGTACAGTGGCATAATCTCGGCTCACTGCAACCTCCACCGCCTGGGCTCAAGCGATCCTCCTGCTTCAGCCTCTCGAGTAGCTGGGATTATAGGCACCCACCACCACACCCAGCTAATTTTTGTCTTTTTTGTAGAGATGGAGTTTCACCATGTTGGCCAGACTGCCTCTGGTCTCGAACTCCTGACCTCAAGTGATCTGCCTACCTTGGCCTCCCAAAGTGTTGGGATTACAGGCGTTACCACTGCATCTGGCCATTTTCTTACCTTTCTTTATAGTTTGACTGTGAATGTCTATGTTACAAGACAAGACGTTGCCTTGTTTTGAATTTATGACCACACGTTTTCTTCTGTGGCTTGCTTCTTTATGCAACATTTTTTGGACTTTTGCCTGTGTCGATGCTTGTGGCTATAGCTATACATTCTCACTGCTGCATAGCCGATTCTATTGTATAAACATACCACAATTTACTTAGCCATTCTTCTGTTGATGGTCATTTGGATTGTGTCCAGTCTTTGGCAATTACTAACAATGCTGCTGTATGTGACTCCTAATGCACACATCTATTTAATACATTTAAGAGGAAGTGCTGGGTCATGGGGTATGTGATTTTCAACTTTCCCAGGTAATGCCTAACTGTTTTCTGAAATGCGTCTGCTTCTAGACTGTCTCATCTGCAGTTCAACTTACTCAGTAATACTAGGGTAGTCTCTCCTCACAGGTAACACCAATTGAGCTCTCTTGGTTTCATCAGGGTAAGAGTTTGGGGAAAGGGGAGAAAAAAACGGTCAGGTGTGGCTGGGTGCGGTAGCTCATGCCTGTAATCCCAGCACTTTGGGAGGCCAAGGCGGGTGGATCACAAGGTCAGGAGATTGAGACCATCCTGGCTAACATGGTGAAACCCCGTCTCTACTAAAACTACAAAAAAATTAGCCAGATGTGGTGGCGGGCGCCTGTAGTCCCAGCTACTCAGGAGGTTGAGGCAGGAGAATGGCGTGAACCCAGGAGGCGGAGCTTACAGTGAGCCGAGATCACGCCATTGCACTGCACTCCAGCCTGGGTGACAGAGCGAGACTCCATTTCAAAAAAAAAAAAAAAGAAAAAAAAAAAAAGTCAGGTGTGGTGGCTCACACACTAGCACTTTGGGAGGCTAAGGAAGGGGGATCACTTGAGTCCAGGAATTAGAGACTGTAGTGAGCTATGATCATACCCCTGTACGCCAGCCTGTGGGTAACAGAGTGAGTCCCTATCTCAAAAAAAAAAAAAAAAGAAAAGAAAAGGAAAGAAAATGGTGCATAGACCCCGATGGGAGTAAGCCCAAGGTTTATTGGCTACTGTGAAAGTCAGTTAAAATTATTTTTTTCTGGCTGGCTACAGTGGCTCATGCCTGTAATCCTGCCTGTAATCCCAAGGTGGGCAGATCACCTGAGTTCAGGAGTTCGAGACAAGCGTGACCAACATTGCAAAATCCCGTCTCTACAAAAATACAAAAATTAGCTAGGCGTGGTGGCAGGCACCTGTAATCCCAAGTACTAGGGAGATTGAGGCAGGAGAATCACTTGAACCCAGGATGCGGAGGTTGCAGTGAGCCAAGGTCACACCACTGCACTTTAGCCTGGGTGACAGAGCAAGACTCCATCTCAAAAAAACAAAAACAAGCAAACAAAACAAACAAAACAAAACCCCAAAACAAAAAAATTATTTGTTTCTGTGAGTAACAGAAATCCCCAAATAACAGCAGATTAAACAAAACAGAAATACATTTCTGTCCCACATAAATGAAGGTCTGAAGTCAGCTATCCAGACTGATATAGTGCTCCATAAGGTAGGTTCCTTTGCTCTTGTTCCACTGTCTCTGCAAATGGCTTGAGCTGCTTGAGCTCCAGCCATCACGTCTATATCCTAGCCAACAAGAAGGAGGAAAGACAAAAAGAATTTTTTGTCCCTTTCCTTTGAATACACTTTCAGAAAGTCATACAGGCACTGCATATATTCCAGTGGCCAGAGCTTAATATCTCAGAAAGAAAGAACTGAAAGTGATACTGGGAAATGTAGTCCTTTGTTCTTGGTGGCTGTGTGCCCAGCTAAAAGCTGGGAATTTCATGATTAAGGAAGGAGGGAGAATGGATTTGCAGGACAACGAACAATCTCTGCTATGGATATCCTTGCTCAGGAAAGCACTTCTGGGTAGGTCTGCCTAATGCCCTTACTACACATACTTACAGATACACATCTCACAAGTCAAAATGGAGAGTAAAATAGGTATTTAGCAATGTCACGTCTTTATTTTATTTTATTTTTTGAACAGAGTTTTGCTCTTGTTGCCCAGGCTGGAGTGTAATGGCGCGATCTCGGCTCACTGCAACCTCTGCTTCTCAGTTCAAGCAATTCTCCTGCTTCAGCCTCCCAAGTAGCTGGAATTACAGGCATGTGTCACCATGCCCAGATAATTTTGTATTACTGGTAGAGACAGGGTTTCACCAGGTTGGCCAGGCTGGTCTCAAACTTCTGACCTCAGGTGATCCGCCCGCCTCAGCCTCCCAAAGTGCTAGAATTACAGGCGTGAGCCACCACACCTGGCAATGCCTTGTCTTTAAATATTACAAGATATACTCTCTGTTCATCTAGGAAACTATGGTGCCCAAATGGTGAGTATTAAAGTAAGTTTCAGCTGGGCGCAGTGGCTCATGCCTGTAATCCTAGCACTTTGGGAGGCGGAGGCAGGTGGATCATGAGGTCAGGAGATTGAGACCACCCTGGCCAACATGGTGAAACCCCGTCTTTTAAAATACAAAAAATTAGCTGGGCGTGGTGGCACGCGCCTGTAGTCCCAGCTATTTGGGAGGCTGAGGCAGGGGAATTGCTTGAACCCAGGAGGCAGAGGTTGAAATGAGCTGTGATCACGCCACTGCACTTCAGCCTGGCAACAGAGCAAGACTCCGTCTCAAAAAAAAAAAAAAAAAGATAAAAAAACCCACCATCACCAACAAAACAGTAAGTTTCTTCCCCTCTTGTTGTAGGCTTGTCATCTTCTTCTCTGAGTCCCCTACTTCTCATTTGTTAAGGCTACAGCCTTTCTCCTGGGCCTTTCCTAAGGA
>NW_016830182.1:4284-10098 GCF_001698545.2 Rhinopithecus bieti
TTTTTTTGAGATAGAGTCTCACTCTGTCACCCAGGGTGGAGTGAAGTGGTGCCATCTCAGTTCACTGCAACCTCCGCCTCCTGGGTTCAAGCAATTCTGCATCAGCCTCCCGAGTATCTGGGACTACAGGCACGCACCACCACACTTGGCTAATTTTTGTATTTTTAGTAGAGACAGGGTTTCACCATGCTGAAAGGTTCAAGGCCAGACTGGTCTTGAACTCCTGACCTCAGATGATCCACCTGAGTGGTGTGAGCCACTGTGCCCGACCTGGATTATGTGGTAATTCTATGTTTTATTTATTTATGAGAGAAGGTCTCACTCTGTCACCCAGGCTGTAGTGCAGTGATGTGATCATAGTTCACTGCAACCTTGAACTCCTGGGCTCAAGGTATCCTTCTACCTCTGCCTCCCAAAGCACTGAGATTACAGGCATGAGCCACCACACTCAGCCCATGTTTATTTATTTATTATTATTATTATTATTATTATTATTATTATTTGAGACAGGGTCTCGCTCTGTTACTCAGGCTGGAGTGCAGTGGTGTGATCACAGCTCACTGCAGCCTTCACTTAGTTCAAGTGATCCTCCCGCCTCAGTTTCCCAAGTAGCTGGCCCCACAGGTGCACACCACCATGCCCAGCTAATTAAATTTTTTTTTGTAGAGATGGGGGCCTCTCTGTGTTGCCCAAGCTGGTCTCAAATTCCTGATCTCAAGTGATCCTCTTGCTTTGGCCTCCCAAAGGGCTGAGACTATAAGTGTGAGACACCACACCTGGTCTATGTTTAATTTTTTGTGGGACTGCCATACTCTTTTCCACAGCAGCTGCATGATTGTACATTTCCACCCATAGCGCACAAGAATTTCAGTTTCTCCATATCCTTGCTAAGGCTTGTTATTTTCTGGTTTTTATTTATGTTTAAAATATTTATTTATTTATTTATGTATTTATGTATTTATTTATTTATTTATTTACTTACTTACTTACTTACTGAGACAGAGTCTTGTTCTGTTGCCCAGGCTGGAGTGCAGTGCAGTGGCACGATCATAGCTTACTATAGGATTGAACTCCTGGGCTCAAGGATCCTACTATCTCAGCCTCCCCAGTAGCTGGGACTATAGGCATGTGTGACCATGCCTGGCTAATTTTTAAATTTTGTGTAGAGACAGGGTCTGGCTATGTTGACCAGGCTGGTCTCCAACTCCTGGCCTCAGATGATCCTCCCAGTTTGGTCTCCCAAAGTGCTGAGATTACAGGTGCGAGCCACTGTGCCCAGCCTATTTTTAAATATATTTTTTAATTTTTCATTGTAACCATCCTTTTTTTTTTTTTTTTTGAGACGGGGTCTCATTTTGTCCCATAGGTTGGAGTGCAATGGCACAATCTTGGCTCACTACAGCCTCTACCTCCTAAGTTCAAGCAACCCTCTTGCCTCAGCACCCCCAAGTAGCTGGGACTACAGGTGCATGGCACCACCTGCCTAATTTTAAATATTTTTTTGTAGAAGCAGGGTTTAGCTGTGTTGCCCAGGCTGGTCTTGAACCCCTGAGCTCAAGCGATCCTCCTGCCTTGGACTCTCAAAGTGCTGGGATTACAGAAGTGAGCCACCGCACCCAGCCAGATAGTAGCCATCTTAATGGAGTGAGATGGCTTACTTTTTTTTTTTATTTTTATTTTTTGAGATGGAGTCTCGCTCTGTCTCCCAGGCTGGACTGCAGTGGCTGGATCTCAGCTCACTGCAAGCTCCGCTTCCTGGGTTTACGCCATTCTCCTGCCTCAGCCTCCCGAGTAGCTGGGACTACAGGTGCCCGCCACCTTGCCCGGCTAGTTTTTTGTATTTTTTTTAGTAGAGACGGGGTTTCACTGTGTTAGCCAGGATGGTCTCGATCTCCTGACCTCGTGATCCGCCCGTCTCGGCCTCCCAAAGTGCTGGGATTACAGGCTTGAGCCACCGCGCCCAGCCTGAGATGGCTTACTTTTAAAAATTATTTCTAAACTGAACCCAGACCCTGGCATATCAGATGCATTACAGAGTGAATGCATCTGACAAACAATCGAGGTAATTTTGTTTTCCAGGGTTTGTTCCATGAATAAACAGTCTCTGAGAGGCTGGTATCTTGTCCAAGTGTCAAGAGCCTGAAATTGAATTGTCTAACTGAAAGGCAGCATATTTCTGTATGAAGCAGTGGCCCCCAAAGCCTACCGCCCTCTGTCCTCAAGGGGAGCGGCTTCTTTCACAGGAGAGGCCGCTCCTGCCGTAGTCACCTCTCTACCTGGTTCCACCCTATGCAAGGCAAACAAACCGAGAAGAAAGAAACCCATTGCCATGCAAAATCCAGTGACCCCAAACCCAACCAGACCACCAGGGATGTTCTGGGAGTCTGGGCTGGGGACAGGAGCACAGCCAGCCCTCCCCTGCAACACCCAGTGCCTGGTGGGGCAGAGCGAGTCACATTTCAGCCTCACTCACAGGCCAGCTTGAAATGTCGCCCAGCCGCCACTGCCTCCTGAGAACTCCTCCGGATGCCTGCAGGCTTATGCGGGGCTGAGTCACTTCCTCACCTTAATTCTCCCCTAATACCTTCCCTTTCTCTGCCGCTTTACTCCTGGCACCACTGTCTGGGTGTGGAATGTCTGGGGAAGCTGTGCAGGTGGGTTGTCTGAGCTGTCTGCCCAGATACCACAAACATGGCTGGGGAGAGAGGATGCAGGGTTAAAAGTAAAGCCAGATTTGTCTGCTGGCTCTTAAGCGCGTCCTAATCCCCTCAGTCAGTTTGATCTTCGCAAACATGAGCACAGGTCAGTATCTCTAAGCAGGGATCCTGAGGGGCTGGTGGAGGATGGAGGAGAGGATGGATGAAGAGGAACAGGAAGTGGGGGGACTGTGATGGCTGCTTTGGCTTTTAGAAACTTCCATCCCACGTTACTTTCCCTAGGGAAGCTCCCACCTCCCATCCCTGGGAGAACAGACTGCATCCTGAAAGGTGAAGTTCCAGGTCATGATAAATATGATGGTTTCCTGGATGAGTCTAAGGAGGCATCATTAATATTTTCAGCCTATTTCCGGAAGTCCTGCTGTTCCTCTTACCTAGGCGTATGCTGTCCTTCCCTGTGTACAACTTAACTTTCCTTTTCAGGTTTTGGATGCTTTGTCTTTACGTTGCTTTGTGTGTTTGCCTGCCTCAGGCTGTACGTTCAGAGATAGAAATTGGGTCAAAGTTTTAATTTTTATTTAAGTTATTCATTTACATAGTTTAAAAAGTCAAAGGATGGTGCAAGACTTATGAAAAAGAGCCCTCTCCCTTCCCCTTAGCAGAGATAATCACCTTCTTTTTTTTTTTTTTTGAGACAGGGTGTCACTCTGTCACCCCGGCTGGAGTGCAGTGACGTGATCTCAGCTCACTGCAACCTCCACCTCCCAGATTCAAGCGATTCTCCTCTTGCCTCAGCCTCCCGAGTAGCTAGGACTATAGGTGTATGCCACTATACCTGGCTAATTTTTGTATTTTTAGTAGAGACGGGGTTTCACCATGTTGGCCAGGCTGGTCTTGAGCTCCTGACTTCAAGTGATCCTCCCGCGTCGGCCTCCCAAAGTGCTGGGAATACAGGCATGAGCCAGTACACCTGGCCATCTTCAATTTTTATAGCTCATTCTTTTGGCATTTATCTCCATTTCCCTCAATAATATTATTTTATTACTACGTCATACTTTTTCAGTTTTAGGCACTATTTATTGTCTTCCATACTCGAAGAACTCATGCACCCTTCCTGGCCTCCATCTTTCCACTATAGTCATACAATAATTTGGTTAGAGCAATAGCCAGTGTTTACATTATTACCACTATGTAAACACTATTACCATGTGATGGACTATGCACAATTTTTTATTTTCCCTGGAGCTAATAATTATCTCCACCCCCACTTCATTTACTTAGTTTCCTATGTATTTAATGCTAAGCTCTTTCAGTTGTTGAAATCTTCCCTCAATACTTTCAGATGATGGTCTACCAATTTTATTTTCTTGAAGAAACCTCTCTTAGACATGGCTGGGCACAGTGGCTCACACCTGTAATCCCAGCACTTTGGGAGGACAACATGGGTGGATCGCCTGAGGTCAGGAGTTTGAGACCAGCCTGGCCAGCATGGTAAAACCCTGTCTCTACTAAAAATACAACAAATTAGCTGGGCATGGTGGCAGGTGCTTGTAATCCTGGCTACTCGGGAGGCTGTGGCAGGAGAATTGCTTTAACCCGGGAGGCGGAGGTTGCAGTGAGCCGAGATCACACCATTGTATTCCAGCCTGGGTGACAAGAGCAAAACTCTGTCTCAAAAAAAAGAAAAGAAGAAATCTCTCTTAGACATTTCTGACCTTATCTGGTCTAGGCTGGTTGTCCTACAGGACTGTTGCATTGTTGTCATCTTGCAGTCTCTTTTTACCAACATCCTGGGGGATTCTCTTTATCTATCACATGTCAGATTCCTATTTCCCCTTGTCTTTTTCTTGGTTTACTACCTTATTTTGGTGAAACACATCCTTCAGGAGCCTCCTGAGTATATAAACATTTTTTACTGAACCTTAAATGACTCAAATGTCTTTTTCTATCTTCAACCTTGATTGATAGTTTGGTTGGGTATAAAATTTTAAGTTGTATGGCTGGTTACCCTGGCTCACACCTGGAATCCCAGCACTATGGGAATACGAGGTAGGCAGATCACTTGAGGTCAGGAGTTTGAGACCAGCCTGGCCAACTTGGTGAAACCCTGTCTCTACTAGAAATACAAAAAATTAGCCAGGTCTGGTGGCTAATGCCTATAATCCCAGCTATATGGGAGACTGAGGCAGGAGAATCGCTTGAAGTCAGAAGACGGAGGTTGCAGCAAGCTGAGATTGCACCACTACACTCCAGCCTGGGTGACAGAGTGAGACTTTGTCTCAAAAAACAAAAAATTACGTTGGAGATGATTTTCCTTTGGAAATTAGAAAGCATTGCTTGTCTTCTAACTTCCAGTGCATCTATTGAGACATTCAAGCCACTCTTAATCCCTGACCTGCTCCCCTTTCCCTTCGGAAACTTGCAGGATCTTCTCTTTGTCTTCAGTGTTCTAAATTACAATGATTTGTCTTGATGTTGGTCTCTTTTCATCCATTGGGCCAAGAACATCTTGGGCCCTTTTAAACTGGAAATATATGTTTCCGTTTTTGAAAATTTTCTTTGGGTATTTTATTTTATTTTATTTTTGAGATGGAGTCTTGCTCTGTCACCCGGGCTAGAGTGCAGTGGCACAATCTCGGCTTACTGGAACCTCCACCTCCTGAGTTCAAGTGATTCTCCTGCCTCAGCCTCCTGAGTAGCTGGGATTACAGGTGCCCGTCACCATGCCTGGCAAATTTTTTGTATTTTTAATACAGATGAGTTTTCATATGTTGGCCAGGCTGGTCTCAAACTCCTGACCTCATGATCCACCCGCCTTGGCCTCCCAAAGTGCTGGAATTACAGGTGTGAGCCATCGTGCCCAGCCCACGTGTTTCTTTGAGCATTTCCTCCACTCCTTCTTCTCTGTTATTTATTTATTTATTTATTTATTTATTTATTTATTTATTTTTCTGGAATTCCTATTATTCAGAAAGTGGAATTCCTGTATTAGGCCTCTAATTTTCTTCTCTCTTCTCTCCTATTTTCTGTGACTATGTTTTTGTAAGCTTTCCTCAATTTTATATTCCAATCCTTCTACTGAGTTTTTGATTTCTCACATTATATTTTTAAGTTTAAAGAGCTCCTTTTTGTCCTTTGAATGTTCCCCTAAAAAAAA
>NW_016830182.1:12465-15478 GCF_001698545.2 Rhinopithecus bieti
TTTTTTTTGAGATGGAGTCTTGCTCTGTCACCCAGGCTGGAGTGCAGTGGCACAATCTCTGCTCATTGCAACCTCTGCCTCCTGGGTTCGAGAGATTCTCCTGCCTCAGCCTCCCATGTGCTGGGACTACAGGCACCCGCCACCACGCCCAGCTAATTTTTGTATTTTTAGTAGAGGCGGGGTTTCCCCATGTTGGCCAGGCTGGTCTCGAACTCCTGACCTCGAAGGACCCACCCACCTCGCCCTTCCAAAGTGCTGAGATCATAGGTGTGAGCCACCGTGCTCAGCCTGACGCATGTTTTTAAGATCTCGCTAAGAAATAATAATGATAGGTTTTTTTTTTTCTTTTCTTTTTTGAGACGGAGTTTCGCTCTGTCGCCCAGGCTGGAGTGCAGTGGCGTGATCTTGGCTCACTGCAAACTCTGCCTTCCGGGTTTACGCCATTCTCCTGCCTCAGCCTCCCGAGTAGCTGGGACTACAGGCACCCGCCACCTTGCCCGGTTAGTTTTTTGTATTTTTTTTAGTAGAGAAGGGGTTTCACTGGGTTAGCCAGGATGGTCTCGATCTCCTGACCTCGTGATCCACCCGTCTCGGCCTCCCAAAGTGCTGGGATTACAGGCTTGAGCCACCGCGCCCAGCCTGTTGTATTTTTAAAAGTTCTCTTTTTCCCTGCATAAAATACTTTTCTCCAAGTAGGTTTTTCCATTTATTTTCATCTCTGCCTTTCACGTTAGAGACTTTGGTCAGATGTCTGATGACTGTTGGTTATCTGAGTAGGGGCACTAAAAAGCTGATTGAAAAGTCTGAGCACATGGGGATAACCTTTTGACTATGAACTTCATTGCAGGGTGATCTGGCTGAGCCATTCATTGTTATGAGTATCTTTAAATCTTTTTTTTTTTTTTTTTTAGGTAGTCAGATTCTCCAAAATACATTCTTCAACTGATCACCTGGAGTTATGAAGCCCCAGGAGCTCAGTGAATGAAGAAGGCCGGGGTTTCACACTACAGCTGTAAATGTTTGCTTAATCCCCTGCTGTCAGTACAGATCCCCTTACTAGCTGAGTCCAGAGGCCTCTAATCTAGAGACCATGAATTTTACTTTCTTCTGGGAATAAACTTTATTTATTTATTTATTTAGAGATGGAGTCTCGCTCTATCACCCAGGCTGGAGTATAGGGGAATGATCTTGGCTCACTGCAACTTCCGCCTCCCAGGTTTAAGAGATTCTTGTGCTTCAGCTCACTGAGTAGCTGGGACTACAGGCACATGCCACCATACCATGCTAATTCTTGTATTTTTTTTAGAGGTGAAGTTTCTCCATGTTGGCCAGGCTGGTCTCGAACTCCTGGCCTCCCAAAGTGCTGGGATTACAGGTGTGAGCCACCGTGCCCAGCCATCTCTTGGGAATAAACTTTAGTCTCCCACCAATTTTCTGGATGGCAGGATATGAGGAGGGCATTTGGGGTATATAATTTTTTTCTTAAATTTTCAAACAGTTCTCTTGTTCTTTTTTTCTTTTTTTTGAGACGGAGTCTCGCTCTGTCACCCAGGCTGGAGTGCTGTGGCCGGATCTCAGCTCACTGCAAGCTCCGCCTCCCGGGTTCACGCCATTCTCCTGTCTCAGCCTCCCGAGTAGCTGGGACTACAGGCGCCGCCACGTCGCCCGGCTAGTTTTTTGTAGTTTTAGTAGAGACGGGGTTTCACTGTGTTAGTCAGGATGGTCTCGATCTCCTGACCTCGTGATCCGCCCGTCTCGGCCTCCCAAAGTGCTGGGATTACAGGCTTGAGCCACCGCGCCCGGCCGCTAGTTCTCTTGTTCTTAAGCCCCACTTTCACATCTAATTCTGGTGCCAATTCCTGAGTCTTTTGGAAATTCCACGGAGTAAATCTGGTTGCTTTTAGCTTCTTCTCCTATTCAGTTTAGGACTCAGCTCTCTTGGATCGGCTAAATTAGCTGCCACTCATTCATTTGTTTTCCAGCTTCCAAGAGGGCATAGTTGTCTCCATTCCCATTGCTAACTCATGGCCCACTCTGTGTGTGTATGATCTTTCTAGGATCTCAAGTGAAAACCTCAGGTCTTCGCCAAAGTCTCTCTACTCTGGCTGGGGCCAAACTCCAACTCTCCTAGTCCTGAAAAGCCTCTGAAACTTCAACTCAGCTATGTAGCTGCAGAGGCTATTCTCTACTCCATCTGCCGGAGTCTTGCCCTGTGTGTGGGAGTTTAAGAGTCAGTGAAGCCTCAAGAAGGAGAATTTTTAAATAATCAACTTCTGGCTGGGCACGGTGGCCCACGCCTGTAATCCCAGCACTTTGGAAGACTGAAGCGGGTGGATCACTTGAGGCCAGTAGTTTGAGACCAGCCTGACCAACATGGCGAAAACTCTCTCTACACAAAAATACAAAAATTAGCTGGGCATATTGGTCTGCTCCTGTAATCCCAGTTACTTGGGAGGTTGAGGCAGGAGAATCACTTGAACCCGGGAGGCAGAGGTTGCAGTGAGTCAATAGCATGCCACTGCACTCCAGCCTGGGTGACAGAGCGAGATTCTGACTCAAAAAAAATAAAATAATCAACTTTGGCTAGGTGTGGGAGCTCATGTTTGTAATCCCAGCACTTTGGGAGGCTGAGGAGGGAGGATCACTTGAGCCCAGGGGTTTGAAACCAGCCTGGGCAACATAGTGAGACTGCATTTCTGTTAAAAAAATTAACAAATTAGGCCGGGCGCGGTGGCTCAAGCCTGTAATCCCAGCACTTTGGGAGGCCAAGACGGGCAGATCATGAAGTCAGGAGATCGAGACCATCCTGGCTAACACGGTGAAACCCCGTCTCTACTAAAAAATACAAAAAACTAGCTGGGCGAGGTGGCTGGCGCCTGTAGTCCCAGCTACTCGGGAGGCTGAGGTAGGAGAATGGCTTAAACCCGGGAGGCGGAGCTTGCAGTGAACTGAGATCCGGCCACTGCACTCCAGCCTGGGCGACAGAGCAAGACTCCGTTTCAAAAAAAAAAAA
>NW_016830182.1:16043-45167 GCF_001698545.2 Rhinopithecus bieti
AAAAAAAAAAAAAAAAAAAAAATTAACAAATTAGCAGGGCTTGGTGATGCATACCTGTAGTCCCAGCTACTTGGGATGCAGAGGTGGGAGGATTGCATGAGTCTAGGAGTTCGAGGTTGCAGTGAGATGTGATCGCACCACTATTTTCCAGCCTGGGCAATAGAGGGAGACCCCAACTCAATACAATAAACAAAATAAAATACAATAACTTTATTGATTTAAAATACAGTACGTTGGGATTTAGGATGGGCGATGCTAATCTCATCGTATTTTAGCCTATTATAACTATCACTGCCTTAGTAAAATTATTAGGAAATAGTCTAGGGCAATTTTTTTTTTAATGTTCATTCTGAGTGTTAGTGAGGATAGGTGAGCTTGATAAAGGCATTCTTCAAAAATAAAAACTGGCCAGGTGTGGTGGCTCACACCTATAATCCCAGCACTTTGGGAGGCTGAGGTGGGAGGATCACTTGAGCCCAGGAATTTGAGGCCAGTCTGGGCAACATTGGGAGGCCCCATAGCCGGGCATGGGGGTGTGCACCTGTAGTCCCAGCTCTTTGGAAGGTTGAGGTGGGAGGATCACTTGAGCCCCAGGGGACAAGGCTGCAGTGAGCTGTGATCACTCCACTGTGCTCCAGCCTGGGTGACAGAGCGAGACCCTGTTTCAAAATACATAAATACAAAATGCAATTAATGATATACTTACAATAAAACTCACTCATTTTAAGAGCACAGTTTAATGGCTTTTGATGAATGTAAACACATGTGTAACCATCACCACAATCAAAATATAGAATATTTTATCCCCAAAACTTCCTTGTGTCCTCAAGAAGAATTTTAAGCAGAATTTTAGGTTTCTGCTCTGTGTCTCCTTCCTCTCCTCGAAATCCCCGTTGCCTCAGCAGCCTTGCACTCCCATCTGTTTTCCCCAGCTAGTAACACTGCTAGTCTCTCCTTGGACACTGTTTCCCGTAGTCAAGAAAATGACTTCAGCATGAAAGTGGGGGTGAACTCTCTTAGTGACCATAGCCCTGTATTGGTTGATGTAGCATATCTGCAAAGAGTTGTTTACTATATTTTGTCCGGGCTTTATATTCATTCACAGCAGAGGCTAGGGAAAGATAAGTGTGATACCCATTACTCCATCAGACGCCTCCATCAGACCTAGAACCAGAGGCTTGAAAATACTTCTTTTTTTTTTTTTTTTTTTTTTTTATTGAGACAGAGTCTCGCTCTGTTGCCCAGGCTGGAGTGCAGTGGCTCGATCTTGGCTCACTGCAAGCTCTGCCTCCTGTGTTCACGCCATTCTCCTGCCTCAGCCTCCCAAGTAGCTGGGACTACAGGTGCCTGCCACCACCCCCAGCTAATTCTTTTGTATTTTTAGTAGAGACAGGGTTCCACCATGTTAGCCAGGATGGTCTCAATCTCCTGACCTCGTGATCCACCTACCTTGGCCTCCCAAAGTGCTGGAATTACAGGTGTGAGCCACCACGCCCAGTCTTTTTTTTTTTTTTGAAAGGGAGTTTTGTTCTGTCGATCACACTGGAATGCAGTGGTGCAATCTTGACTCACTGAAACTGCCACCTCCCAGGTTCAAGCTATCCTCCTGCCTCAGCCTCCCGAGTAGCTAGGACTACAGGTGTATGCCACCACGCCCAGCTAATTTTTGTATTTTTTCAGTAGAGACGGGGTTTCACCATGTTGACCAGGCTGGTTTCAAACTCCTGACCTCAAGTGATCTACCCAAAGTGCTGGGATTACAGGCATCAGCCACCTCGCCTGGTCTAAAATATATTTTTAAATACACATTTTACACATTTTCTTGACATGCTGGCTAAAACGGGGAACGTGCAGAAAACACATCACCGAAGTCTCTTCCTTATGGCCATCAGGAGAGCCCTTATATTTGGAGCTCTCCTGGCATCTTGAAGATAATCCAAAGAGAATGAATCTAGCGGGGCTGTATTCTGCCACTCACTCACTGGGAAGCCTCTGGCCACTCCTGGGGGGTGGGTGGTGGTGGGGTATTGTGATTGTCAAACCAACCACCTAGGAGGCCCTGGGGGACATGATTTTATTTTATTTATTTACGTTTTTTGATACGAAGTCTTGCTCTGTCACCCCAGCTAGAGTGCACTGGCACGATCTCAGCTCACTGCAACCTCCACTTCCCAAGTTCAAGCGATTCTCCTGCCTCAGTCTCCCAAGTAGCTGGGATTGCAGGCGCCTGCCACCGCGCCTGGCTAATTTTTGTATTTTTAGTAGAGACGGGGTTCACCATGTTGGCCAGGCTGGTCTCAAACTCCTGACCTTGTGATCCACCTGCTTGGCCTCCCAAAGTGCTGGGATTACAGGCGTGAGCCACTGCACCTGGCTGTGGTGTGATTTTAGAGTCAGATGGAGCAGGGTTTGCATTTTGGCTCTGACATTTACTGTGTGCCTGTGGAAAGTGATAGAATCACTCCAAGCTTGGTTTTCTTACTTACAAAACAGAGAGAGTAATACCAACCTTGGAGGACCATTAGAAGAGCTAATGATGTAGGCCAGGCGTGGTGGCTCATATGCCTGTAATCCCAGCACTTTGGGAGGCCGAGGCGGGCAGATCACGAGGTCAGGAGATTGAGACCATCCTGGCTAATATGGTGAAACCCCGTCTCTACTAAAAAAAAACAAAAAACAAAAAAACAAAAAAAAAGTAGCCGGGCGTGGTGGCGGGTGCCTGTAGTCCCAGCTACTCGGGAGGCTGAGGCAGGAGAATGGCGTGAACCCGGGAGGCGAAGCTTGCAGTGAGCTGAGATCATCACGGCACTGCACTCCAGCCTGGGCGACAGAGAGAGACTCTGTCTCAAAAAAAAAAAAAAGAAAAAAAAGAAGAGCTAATGATGTAGCATGTCATATGCTCAGCTTAGTGCCTTCTACATAGCAACACCAGCATGTGGTGGCCACTGATAGCTCTATTTATGGACAGGAAGATGCTTTGTACCCTGTTAAGTAGTTCATAAACTTGGTGATCAGCATCTTTTGGACACCCCAGCATCTATATCCCCCTTACTCCAATATGTGAAGGCCTCCCCTTGCTTCTTGTTCCCCAGGACAGGAATGGTAGATATTCACTTTCCCCGTTCCCTCTCTGTGGTGGCCAGTGTGGCTCACTGAATGCTCCTGCTAAGGAAAACGGGAGAATGTTCTTTGGGCAGTGGGGGCAGAGGCAGCACTGGGTCCCTTGGCATGGAACCCAGTGTTCTAACCAGACCAAGGCTTGGGTGGGATCCAGCTGGACTCTGCTGCCAGTAACCCTTGGTTTTTGTTCATTTTCTCATCCTGGGTTTCCAGCCTTCACAAAGATTCTGTGAGCTGCCTGATATGTTTCCAAAAACATGACAAAACAAAGCTTTTCCACTTCATTAACCAGATTGGGTTTCTATTTCTTGTTACCAGGAACTCTGATTAATACACTTGGTGCCAAAAACAATGCAAGTCATTAAAAACAGGGCAATGAGGTCTGACACACCTGTGGGACTGAGAACGCCAAGTGAACACACTTGTTCTCCTGGTTGCTCTCTCAGCCTTAAAGACAGGTAGCTCACGAAAAAAGAAAAATAGCCAACAAAATTTGAAACCTCAGATGTAAACAAAGAAGTAAAAATTAAAATAGATAGGGCCAGACACAGTGGCTCAAGTCTGTAATCCCAGCACTTTGGGAGGATGAGGTGGGCAGATCACTTGAGCCCAAGAATTCAACGCCAGCCTGGGCAACATGGCAAAACCCGTCTCTGCTAAAAATTCGAAAATTAGCCAGGCATGGTGGCATGTGCCTGTAGTCCCAGCTACTTGGGAGGCTGAAGTGGGAGGATGGCTTGAGCCCCAGATGTGGAGGATGGCAGTGAGTTGAGATTGCATCACTGCACTTCAGCCTGGGTGACAGAGTAAGGCCCTCTCTCAAAGTAAATTAATAAATAAAGAAAATGAAATAAGATAACATTTTCTCTTGTCAAATCGATAAATGCCCATACATAGATATATATGCGTGCATATAACGAAGTGATAATAGCTGGTGTTGGCAAGGGAACGAGTATCCCACAAGGCAACAGAGAGAGTGCACAGCCTGGGCCAGTCCCAAGGAAGTCCAGCGGAGTGATGGAAACTTACTAGTTGAGAGACACTTTAAAGATGGCTTACTGTTGTCTGAGCCGTTTTTCTTTTTTGGAGATGGAGTCTCTCTATGTTGCCCAGGCTGGCGTGCAATGGCACAATCTCAACTGACTGCAACCTCTGCCTCCTGGGTTCAACTGATTTTCCTGCTTCAGGCTCTGGAGTAGCTGGGATTATAGGCACCTGCCACCACACCTGCTAATTTTTGTATTTTTAGTAGAGACAGGGTTTCACCATGTTGGCCAGGCTGGTCTTGAACTCCTGACCTCAAGTGATCCACCAGCCTCAGCCTCCCAGCCTCCCGGATTATAGGAGTGAGCCACCGTGCTCAGTCTCTGAGCCGTTTCTCTATAGGACAAGAGCAGGGACAGTAATTACTCCCCTATGGGTGGTTTTTCTGGGAAGTATGACTTGGCTGTGCCTTTACAAAAAAGCGTGGTAAAATATATGTAAAATAAAATATACTATCTTCACTGTTTTTAAGTGTATATTTCAGTGAAATTAAGTACATTCACATTGTTGTACAACCAATCTCCAGAACTGTTTTCTTTTTTTTTTTTTGAAACGGAGTCTCGCTCTGTCACCCAGGCTGGAGTGCAGTGGCCGGATCTCAGCTCACTGCAAGCTCCGCCTCCCGGGTTCCCGCCATTCTCCTGCCTCAGCCTCCCGAGTAGCTGGGACTACAGGCGCCCGCCACCTCGCCCGGCTAGTTTTTTGTATTTTTTAGTAGAGACGGGGTTTCACCGTGTTAGCCAGGATGGTCTCGACCTCCTGACCTCGTGATCCGCCCGTCTCGGCCTCCCAAAGTGCTGGGATTACAGGCTTGAGCCACCGCGCCCGGCCAGAACTGTTTTCATCTTACTGAAACTGAAACTGAAACTGAAACTGCGCACCTTTAAACAATAACTCCCCTTTTCCCCCACCTGCTACCCACGGCAACCACCATTCTATTTTGTTTTTACAAATACTACTGCCCTAGGTATGTCATATAAGTGGAATCACACAGTAGGTGTCCTTTTGTGATTGGCTTATTTCACTTAGCATAATGTCTTCAAGGCCCATCCATGCTGTAGCATGTGTCAGAATTTCCTTCCTTTTCAGGGCTGAATCATATTCCACTATATATATAGGCTACATTTCGTTTCAATGGACACTTGCGCTGCTTCTGCTTTTTGGCTATTGTGAATAATGTGGCTATGGACATGGGTGTGCAACTATCTATTCATTTATAGCCTGGGTACCAGCTCGGGTCACCTTCTTTTGAGACTTCAATAAAATTGACTTGAAATATACATACAGCCGCCCACTACCCCAAAGAAAAGAGAATGGAAGCCTTCCTAGAAGTTGTTGCAGTATCTCAAGGTGCTGCCTGCTCCCATGGAGACCCTGATAATACCATTTCTGGAGTGCCAAGTGCTGCACCAGGACTCTACTGCTTTTGTCCTGACAGCAGCCTCACAAGGTGGGCAAGGCCACTGCTGGCCCATTTGGGCCTCTTTACAAATGAGGAAAAGACGCCTGTTCTCCTGGCAAAACTCCAGCTTGGAGAGCAGAGCAGGGAGCACATTGGAGGCTCCACTCAGCTCCTTGGCATGGCTCCCTTACACAAGGTACAGCCTACGCTATTATACATGACAGCCCTGAGGCAGGCATGGCTGGCAACCTAGGCTTACTGGTGAGAAAAGCGAAGCACAGAGGTGAGGAGTTTGCATTTCTTTTTTTTTTTTTTTTTTGAGACAGGGTCTTCTTGCCTGTTGCTCAGGCTGGAGTACGGTGGCACCATCGTGACTCGCTGCAGCCTCGGCCTCCCAGACTCAAGACATCCTCCCACCTCAGCCTTCTAAGTAGCTGGGACCATCGCATGCAACACCACATCCTGTTAATTTTTTTTTCTTTTTTTTGAGGCAGAGTCTCTGTTGTTCAGGCTGGAGTGCAGTGGTATGATCTTGGCTCACTGCAGCCTCTGTTTCCCAGGTTCAAGCAATTCTCCTGCCTCAGCCTCCTGAGTAGCTGGGATCACAGGCACGTGCCACCACTCCCAGCTAATTTTTTTGTATTTTTAGTAGAGACAGGGTTTCACCATATTGGCCAGCCTGGTCTTGAACTCCCAACCTCAGATGATCCATCTGCCTCAGCCTTCCAAAGTGCTGGGATTACAGGTGTGAGCTATCACGCCTGGTCTCACACCCTGTTAATTTTAAAAAATTTTTTTTGTAGAGATGAGGTCCCGTTGGGTTGCCCAGGCTGGTCTCAAACTCCTAGGCTTAAGTTATCCTCCCATCTGGGCCTGCCAAACTGCCAGGATTACAGGCGTGAGCTGCTGCTCTAGGCCTAGAGTTTGCAAGTTTGATGCCCAGGGAGCATGAAGCCAGCTTTCAAAAGTAGATCTTATTTATATTCACATGTGGTGAGGCCAAGAGTTCAGGATCTGATTGCCATTGAAAGAATAGTTGTTACTCACAGTTCCCAAGCAGGGAGGGCAGACCATAGCAGGCAGGTCCAGGAGCAGAGGCCCCAAGGTGGTCAGAAGGCGGAGTCAGGGAGGGGGAAATGTAGGCAGGAGCATTCGCTGTGTTTCTGAGGGAAGGAACGGTCGAGGCAGAGTAGGAGGCAGGCCTAGAATTGGCTACTGTGAATAATTTCAGCAGGCTTGTCAGTGGGGTGTAGGGGCTGGGGAATAGTGGCCTGGAGTGTGAGAACCCTGGAAGGGCCCTGTAAAGGGAATAGTTGGGAAATGGACTCTGGATTTGTTGGTTTGTATACAAAAGGCACGCTCACAAGTGAGTCCCTTACCATCTTTAGCCATGGGAGGGGCAGTTTCTCTAGGGTCAGCAAAACCCCAAGATGTCAAAGCATCAGAATAAAGACATGCTTAATACAAAGACAAAGCCCAGGTTCTGAATCCCTTTGCCATCATTTTTTTTTTGAGACGGAGTCTTGCTCTGTCGCCCGGGCTGGGGTGCAGTGGCCGGATCTCAGCTCACTGCAAGCTCCGCCTCCCGGGTTTACGCCATTCTTCTGCCTCAGCCTCCCGAGTAGCTGGGACTACAGGCGCCCGCCACCTCGCCCAGCTAGTTTTTTTGTATTTTAGTAGAGACGGGGTTTCACCGTGTTAGCCAGGATGGTCTCGATCTCCTGACCTCGTGATCCGCCCGTCTCGGCCTCCCAAAGTGCTGGGATTACAGGCTTGAGCCACCGTGCCCGGCCTTGCCATCATTGTTTAACCCTTTCTCTGTCAGTGGCTTTCAAACCTTTGCTTTTCTTTTCCTCTGGCAGGGCAACCCTTTCCCTAAGTGAAATCTTGAGGCAGCCCTGTCTGTTAAAGAACTCTGCTCTGGCAGAGGGGAGTCATGGGAGGGCCCCTACCACCTGGCACCTGTTCATTTTTATTTTTAATTTTTTTTTTGAGAGACAGGGTCTCACTCTGTTGCCCAGGCTAAAGTGCAGTGGTGTGATCACGGCTCTCTGCGGCCTTGAACTCCTGGGCTTGAACAATGCTCCCACCCCAGCCTCTCGAGTAGCTAGGACTACATGTGCACACCACCATGCCTGACTACCCATTCATTTTATTTTATTTATTTATTTATTTTATTTTATTTTATTTTTATTTTTTGAGGTGGAGTCTCACTCTGTCACCCAGGCTGGAGTGCAGTGGTGCAATCTTAGCTCACTGCAACCTCCGCCTCCCGGGTTCAAGTGATTCTCCTGCCTCAGCCTCCCGAGTAGCTCGGACTGCAGGTGTGTGCCACCATACCTGGCTAATTTTTGTGTATTTTTAGTAGAGATGCAGTTTCAACCATATTGGCTAGACTGATCTTGAGCTCCTGACCCATGATCTGCCTGCCTCAGCTTCCCAAAGTGTTGGGATTACAGGTGTGAGCCACACTATGCCCAGCCCTCATTCATTTTAGAATCAGTCTTCAAGGCTGCCCCATGGAGAGTCTTCTGGTCCTCCTTAACAAGAGCAGAAAAGTAAAAGGATAGGCAGGGGCAGGGCACTTGGGGTGGCCACTCAGTGATTATGTGACCTTGGGTCAGTGCTGTCCCTCTCTCCTTTTTAAACATCTTTATTGAGACATAATTCACATAGTATACAATTCACCCATTTAAATTGTGCAATTCACTGGCTTTTAGTATATTTGCATAATTGTATCCCTATCACCACAGTCAATTTAGAACATTTTAATCACCCTAAAAAGAAACTCCTTAGCTCAGGGGTCCCCAACCCCTGGGCCACAGACTGGTAAGAGTAATGGTCCATAGCCCATCCTGTTAGGAACCTGCCACACAGCAGAAGGTGAGCAGTGGGCAAGCGAGTGAAGCTTCATCTGTGTTTACAGCCACTCCCCACTGCTCACATTACCACCTGAGCTCCACCTTCTGTCAGGTCAGTAGCGGCATTCGAGTCTCACAGAAGCGTGAATCCTATTGTGAACTGCACATGTGAGGGATCTAGGTTGTGCCCCTTATGAAAATCTAATGCCTGATGATCTGAGGTGAAGCTGAGGTGGTGATGCTTGCCCTGGGGAGTGGCTGCAAATACAGATGAATGTTAGCAGAGAGGTTTGCCTGCACAGAGACCATCATAAATCAATTGCTTGCAGACTCCTATCAAAACCCCATCAGTGAGTGGCAAGGGAAAATTAAGCTGCATCTGGTGGCAGGCTTTATGGTGGCAAGTGAGTCGATATACTTCAGTTGCACAGCTGCCTTGAAAGTATGTTTGAGACAACTTCAAGTCTCTGTATGTTCTGATTAAAGTCAAGGCAGAATGTCCTGAGATTGCCAGAAAAGCAATGAAAAGCCTGCTTCTGTTTCCAACATCCTATCCTTGTGAAGCAGGGTTTTCCGCAGTGAACCAAAAGGAGATTATGGAGTAGACTGGGCATAAGCAACACACGTAGGGTATCCCTGTCTCCCAGACCCCCTAGATGGGACCGTCTAGTTGCAGGAAAACAAGCTCAGGGCTCCCACTGATTCTACATTATGGTGAGTTGTATAATTATTTCATTATATATTACAATGTAATCATAATAGAAATAAAGTGCACAATAAAATGTTATGCACTTGAATCATCCCAAAACTATCTCCCACCCTCTAGCAGTCTGTGGAAAAATTGTCTTCCATGAAACCAGTCCCTGGTGCCAAAAAGCTTGGAGACCACTGCCTTAGCTGTTCTCTCACCCCCATTTCTCCTCTCCCCCAGCCCTAGGCAACCAATAATCTACTCTCTGTTGCTTTCGATTTCCCTATTCTGGACATTCCATATAAATGGAATCATTTACTATGTGATCCTGTGTGGTCTTCTGTGACTGGCTTCTTTCACATAGCATGTTTTCAGGGTTCATCCATGTGGTAATGTGTATCAGAACTTCATTCCTTTCTATGATTGAATAACATTTCATTGTATGGACATATCACATTTTGTTTATCCGTTCATCCGTTGATAGACTTTTGGGGAGATTCTGCTTTTGGGTACCACGGATAATGCTGCTCTGGACATTTCATGCCAGTTTTCATGTGGAGGTGTATTTTCGCTTGTCTTGGGTGTCTACTACCCAAGAGAGGAATGGCTGGGTCATGTGGTGTCCATATGTTTAATTTTTTGAGGAACTACCAAACTGTGTCTCAAAGTGGCTGCCCCATTTGACATTCCCACCAGCAGCGTAGTAGAGTTCTGATTTCTCCACATCCTTGCAAATACTTGTAATTGTTCATATGTTTTATTCCAGCCATCCCGGTGGCCGTGAGGAGGTGTCTCATTGTGTGTGGGTGGTTTTTTTTTTTTTTTTTTTTTTTTGGTTGTTGTTGTTGAGACGGAGTTTCACTCTTGTCACCCAGGATGGAGTGCAATGATGCAATCTCGACTCACTGCAACCTCCGCTTCCCAGGTTCAAGTGATTCTCCCAGCTCAGCCTCCTGAACAGCTGGGATTACAGGCGTCCACCATCACACCCAGCTAACTTCTATATTTTTAGTAGAGACAGGGTTTCTTCATGTTGGCCAGGCTGGTCTCGAACTCCTGATATCAGGTGATACACCCGTGTCAGCATCCCAGACTGCTGGGATTACAGGCGTGCCTCCAAGACCGGCCTTTTTTTTTTTTTTTTTTTTTTTTTTTTTCCTGAGACAAGGTCTCACTCTGTCACACAAGCTGGTCTCAAACTCCTGGGTTTAAGTGATCTGCCCACTTCAGCCTCCTGAAGTGCTGGAATTACAGGTGTGAGAGCCACTGCACCCAGCTGTGTTTTTTTGTTTTGTTTTTTATTTTGAGATAAAGTCTCACTTTGTCACCCAGGCTGATGTACAGTGATGAGATCTCAGCTCACTGCGCCCTCTGTCTCCTGGGCTCAAGCAAGCATGTCCGGCTAATTTTTGTATTTTTAGTAGAGACAGGGTTTCATCATGTTGGCCAGGTTGATCTCGAACTCCTGACCTCAACTGATCCACCCGCTTCAGCCTCCCAAACTGCTGGGATTACAGATGTGAGTCACCGCTCCCGGAATCAGCCATGTGTTTTTCAAAAACTTTTTTTTTTTCTATTCTGTTTTTTGACACTGGCTCTCTGTTGACCAGGCTGGAGCGCAGTGGCACAATCTTAGCTCACTGTAACCTCAAACTCCTGGGCTCAAGTGATCCCCCTGCTTCAGCCTCCCAAAGTGCTGGGATAACAGGCAGGAGCCACCTCGCCTGGCTCCATTGCGGTTTTGATGCACGCTTTCCTGGTGGCTCACCTTCCCTGCTTCTCTTACACTCTCTGCAAAGGGAGAATCCAGAGGTTTCTCAAGGTCCCTGAGGGTTGTTGTCACGCCCCTTTCTTCCCTGTCACCACACTCCCTACTCCCCACCCCCCCACCCACAGCTGTGATTCTCCATGGTGCTGAGGGGAACTCTTCGTGAACTTAGGATGTCAAGCTAGAGAGACCTTCATCTTTATCCAGTCCCAACTGCTAAACTATCTGACAGGTAAGGAAACTGAGGCCCAGAGGGATGCGGGTTACCTAAAGGTGCCTGACATGTTAGTGGCAGAGCTGGGTTGAGATCAGAGAATCCAGGCTTGCATAGGGGACAAGGAGCTCTGGATTTGATTCTCAGCTGTCGTCATGACTGTATCCGCCCTCCCTCCCTCCCTTCCTGCCCTCCCTCTCTTCCCTTTCTTTCCTTTCCTCCCTTTCTTCTTTTGAGACAGGGTCACACTCTGTCACCCAGGCTGAAGTGCAGTGTTGAGATTATGGTTCACTGCAGCCTTGACCTCCTGGGCTCAAGCAATCTTCCCAGCTCAGCTTCCTGAGTAGCCGGGATTATAGGTGTGCACCACCTCCAGATAATTTTAAAATATTTTTGTAGAGACAGGGTCTCACTCTGTTGCTCACACTCATCTTGAACTCTTGGGTTCAAGTGATCCTTCCACCTTGGCCTTCCAAAGTGCTGGGATTACAGGCATGAGCTGCCACTCCTGGCCTTGTGGGCCACTTTCTGAACCTTTCTGAACAGCAGTTTCCTCATCCATATAATGCAGATGATACCTACCCTATGGGGTTGTTTTGAGCGTATAAAATATTTAACATAGTAAATAACAAATTTTGGAATAATTACTATCTACATGCCTATGATAAAAGAAAGTCAAATAGTACAAAGGAGTATGAAGTGAAAAAGAAACCGCTTTCCTCCAACCCCGTCCTGGGGGCCACCATTACCACCAGATTCTTGTCTTTTCTGTCAGATCTCTCCTACGGACATAATGGAAGTTATTTATCACATGGGACCCTAGAGTTGGAGATCATTAACTTGCCTGCTTTTCTAGACTGGTCTTTCCCACTTTGCTCCTTCAACCCCCCTTCTTGTGGCAGCACACAAACCGTGGGGCTCCCTTATTTGTCCAGCTCCCCCTTCCCAAGCCCCCTCCACCTGGTAATGATTTCCTAGAGCGTCTCCCAGGGGTCTCCATGGGGACGTTTCCTGCTCCAGTCTCCATGGCAACTCTTCAGGTTGCCATGGTGACACTTAAGCGATTATTCGGAGACCCTTAAATAAATCACCCGTGGTGGTATATGCTAGAAGCATTTGGCTCTGGCTCTTGTGTTTGGGGCCAGGGTTGGGGCCCAGGCCTGAAGGCAGAAAATGTGGGGAGGCGGGAGATGGTGGTCAGAGCCTGATGCCCTTGGTCTGGCCCTGTGAGGGGCCCTCTTTGGGCAAAATCGGAATTGAGCCTTTTGTGAAGTGGTGAGAGGACAAGAGGCAGTTACGCTTGTGCAGTCCTTAAATAGGGAGACCCTGCAGCCAGGAGGACATCTTAACCCTGATCAGGATGGGGGCAACTTGGAGCTATGCAGTAACCAAGCAGGGATTCCACTCCAGGCCTGCTGGGCTCCAAGGCCCTCACTCCTCCTTGACGTCAAATTCTAAAAGTGAATTTAAGATAGAATCCACTCCTTCATATATTCATTTGACTGATGTGTTTAAAGTGGCTACTACATGCCAGGCACTGTGTGCTAAGCATTGGGGATACAGCAGTGAATTAAAAAACAAAACCCCTGTCCTCATGGAGCTTACATTTGACCAGGGAAAGGCAGACAATTAGCAAAACAAAACATCCATGGCTGGGCGCAGTGGCTCACACCTGTAATTCCAGCACTTTGGGATGCCAAGGCGGGTGGATCATCTGAAGTCAGGAGTTCGAGACCAGCCTGGCCAACATGGTGAAACCCCATTTCTACTAAAAATACAAAAACTAGCCAGGCATGGTCGTGCATGCCTGTAATCTCAGCTACTTGGGAGGCTGAGGCAGGAGAATCATTTGAATCCAGGAGGCAAAGGTTGCAGTGAGCTGAGATCATGCCATTACACTCCAGCCTGGGCAACAAGAGCAAAACTGTCCCCCCTCTCCCCACCCCCCAAAAAAAGAAAAATAAAAAACCCACCCAGGTTAGAGAGTAGTTTCAGTGTTAGGGAAGGGGCCTAGAGAACATTAGGGTAAGCTGTGGCGCACACTGACACCAGGGCCGGGGTGGTCCCAGGCACCCTCTCAGGGCTCAACTTCAGGTCTCAGGACAATTCCTGAAAGGCAAGAGGGTGAGGTATGGAAGGAGCTAGCCAAGACTTGAGACTCCATCAGCAGTGACCAGCTCCCTCCACATGTTCTGCCTAAGCGATGTACAAAGCTTTCTGGCTTCTAGATGCCTCACGGATGCTTGGAAGCAGACACGCATGGCTGAGAGTTTAATTTCCATTATACAGACTGGGAAACAGACACAGAAGGGAGGCAGGCTGCCGAAGGCAATGCTGCTAATGGCAGGCAGAAGGGTGGCTAGACCTGGAGTCATGGCTATCCCAGTCCAGGTCCATTTCTGCCAGACCAGTGGATTTATCACGAGGTCTGAAAATTCATACTTCCCTGAGTGCTGTCTTACTGAATAAGTAGCTTATCTTATACATGAGGAAGATCATGTTGTCTATGGGGAGAGATTATGATTTACCTGAAACACCAGCGTTAGGTGATTTTACCATGCTCCCTGACTCGGAGCTTTACTGCAGGCCACTCAGGTCAGGCCCGCTCCTCGGTGGTGGAACAGACTGCAAGGTGCAAGAACATGCTTCTTCTAGCCTCTGACTTCCCCAGCACACTGGCACTCCTCCAGCAAATGAAATTTGGAAGCACAGGCCTACTTAAGGCCTGGGCAACCCAAAAAGCTTCCTGAGAAGGTGATGAGACTCGGGTCTGTCTACACTGGGCTCTCTTCATCACTTTTCCCTTCCTTTTTTTTCCCCCGAGACGGGGTCTTGCTCTGTCGCTCAGGCTGGAGTGCAGTGGCGCGGTTTTGGCTCACTGCAGCCTCTGCCTCCCGGGTTCAAGCGATTCTCATGCCTCCTGAGTAGGCTGGGACTATAGGCACGCGCCACCATGCCTGGCTAATTTTTGTATCTTTAGTAGAGATGGGGTTTCACCATGTTGGCCAGGCTGATCTCGAACTCCTGACCTCAAGTGATCCACCCGCCTTGGCTTCCCAAAGTGCTGGGATGCTGGGATTACAGATGTGAGCCACTGCACTTGGCCTTTCCTTTTTTAAAAAAATTAGATCCGTATTTTTAGGACGAGTTCATTTGGCTGGTGAGTTGTTCCATACTCCTTGGCAGATTCCAACTTCCATGACTACCATCCTGCTTCTCTTTTCTGAGTGTGGACTATCCACCTTCATACAGGTCTCAGGTTTGGGGCCAGGCTAGCAGGCAACAGAAAATCATTTCTGGTTAATGTAAGCCCTAGGAAGCATTTACTGGAAAGTTCCTGGAGAGTGAGCAGAGGAGCTGAATGGCCAACCCTTGGGCTATGTGGCTACTGAGCACGTGAAACTTGCTAGGTTCTAAGCGTAGAATAGACACTGGATTTGGAAAACTTAGTATGAAAATAAGAGTGTAAAATATCTCAGTCATTTTTATGTTGATTACATGTTGAAATGACATTTTGGGCACGTTGGGTTAAATAAAATGTATTGTTAAAATTAATTTCTCGTTTCTTCTCCCTAGGCTCAGGTGATCCTCCCACCTCGGCCTCCCAAGTAGCTGGGATTACAAGTGCGTGCCACCATGCCTGGATAATGTTTTGTATTCTTTGTAGAGATAGGGTTTTGACATGTTGCTCAGGATGGTCTCAAATGCCTGGATTCAAGCAGTACTCCTGCCTCAGCCTCCCAAAGTGCTGGGATTACAGACATGAGCTACCATGCCTGGTCAATACTAGATTTAAAATTACATATGGGCTGGGAATGGTGGCTCACACCTGTAATCCCAGCACTTTGGGAGGCTGAGGTGGGTGGATTACGTGAGGTCAGGAGTTCAAGACCAGCCTGACCAATATGGTGAAACCCCATCTCCACTAAAAATACAAAAAACTTAGCTGGGTGTAGTGGCGTGTGCCTATACTGCCAGCTACTTGGGAGGCTGAGACAGGAAAATTGCTTGAACCCAGGAGGCAGAGGTTGCAGTGAGCCGAGATAGTACCACTGCATTCCAGCATGGGCAACAGAGCAAGACTCCATCTCAAAAAAAAAAAAAAATTACATATGACTTACATAATTACTGTCATCTATATTACTATATACTACAGTACTGCTGGACAGTGCTGTGACTAGATTAATTCCACAAGGAAAAGAGCCATAGCAATACTGTTCATCACTCTAAACCCAGGACCTGGTATCGGGGCCAGGATATAGTAGGGGGTCAAAAAAGTGTTATTTGTTGGATGAATGTTTGACAGTCACATTTTCCATCAGCCCTGAAACATTTTAAACAGCCTGTGAAGGGAATGTGATCTAATTTAAATGTCAGTTTATATATTTAAAAAAAAAAACAAAAAAACCCCCCAAAACCCCACCGTAACTTAGGCATGAAATTTGCAAGAAGGGGAAAGTAAAAGGGAGAATGAAGGGATCAGGGTCTCAGTCCCTTTTTTCTGAGGGATTAGGGGGATATTCTGACCTTTGTCAAGCCAAAAAAGGAAAAAGGAAAGGTCCTGCCCATCAGAGGCAGAGATACGATCATTCTCCACTTCCTGTGACCCTCCCCCTCTTTCTTTGCTAACAGACGGATCTATTTTTAGCTAGGCACATGGCCACCCAGAGTCCAAACATTTTCCAGCCTCTCTGGAGCTGGCTTTGGCTATGTAAGTTCTGGCTCATGGGATGTAAACAGAAGTGTCAAGTAACTTTTGGGAACTTTCCTTAAAGGGAAGTGCTATGTCTCTTTCCCCTTCTCCTGGCTGGAATGCCTGGAACCTCAGCAGCCACATTGAACCATGAGGAATGGTGGAGGGGTGGTGTAGTGGAAGGCTGGGAGGGGCCTGGGTCCCTCCCCAACAACTTGGTGAACTGTTCTATCAGCCTTGGAATGCCTACTGTGGACTTTTTATGTCAGAAAAGAAAATCCTATGTATTTAAGGCTTGTTGACTTGCATTTTTTGGTCACCTTGTCCTAACTGGTGACTGGTGCCTACCAGCTTTACATCGCTATCACTGGAAGGGACCACTCAGCTACCTTCAGAACACTCAAGTACTTTCCGGGACAGGGTTTGCTCCAAGATGACTGGATTTCTTTACCATCAGCTGTTGATTTATTTTTTTGAGACAGGGTCTCTCGCTCTGTTGCCCAGGCTGGAATGCAGTGGTGTGATCTTGGTTCACTGCAGCCTCCACCTCCTGGGCTCAATTGATCCTCCCACGCCAGCCTCCTGAGTAGCTGGGACCACAGATGTGTGCCATGACGCCCAGCTAATATTTTTTATTTTTTGTAGAGATGGCGTTTTGCCATGTTGCCCAGGTATTGATTAAAAAAAAAAAATTGGCAAGACCTTTAGAAGGTACAAAATTAGAAAGGTACAACAGAACAGAGTGAAGCCTGGGCAACATGGTGAAATCCCATCACTACAAAAAAAAAAAAAAAAAAGAAAAATTAGCTGGGCAATGTGCCTGTAGTCCTACCTGCTCTGGAGGCTGAGGTGGGAAGGACTGCTTGAGCCTGGGAGGTGAAGAGGTCGCAGCGACCCGAGGTCATCATGCCACTCTACTCCAGCGTGGGCGACAAAGCATGAACCTGGCTGGAAAAACAAACGACAAAACAAAACAAACAAACAAAAACTGGAGTCACTTCCTACCTCTGTCCTTGTCACCCAGCTTCTGTTCCATTTTTTTTTTTTTTTTTTTAAACAGGGTCTCACTCTGTCACCCAGACTGAAGCACCCTGGCGTGATCTTGGCTTACCACAACCTCTGCCTCCCAGGATCAAGTGATTCTCTTGCCTCAGCCTCCTGAATAGTTGGGATTACAGGTGTGCACCACTACTACCTGGCTAATTTTTGTATTTTTAGTAGAGACGGGGTTTCACCATGTTGGCCAGGCTAGTCTTAAACTCCTGACCTCAAATGATCCACCAGCCTCGGCCTCCCAAAGTGCTGGGATTACAGGCATGAGCCACTGCACCCGGCCCTAACATATTCTTCTAAAGAGAGAGAAAAATGTTAAGTTCCCCCTTATGGGATACCTTCTTACATAATCTAAATACATAGGTGTTATCAACATCCGTACCTCTACAAAAAACCTGCCTGTCTGAATTATTCTGGTCTTACTACCTGTGACTCTAAAATGAGATCACACTTACTTTATGGCCTGCATTAAAATGTTCAAGCACTCAACCACGCAGTGGCCAACATCCATCCCCTTCCCTAACCCTTCTCCTCCCCCATGTAAAATACTTCCCACAACCTACTGATTGAGCAGACAGCTGGGTAGTTGCTATGTCTAGGGAGGCTGGATCCCAAGTCCACCAAGCTCTACTTGGGGTCAAATAAAAAGAGCCAGAGGATTGGTTTTTAGTTGTGAATTCACAGACCATGTTTTCCAGTAAAAAATAATGTCACTGTATTAATAACTGCAAACATTTAATGTGTATTATGTGCCAGACACTGTACTAAGACCTTTTTATGTGTAATCACCTTTAAAACTCACAATGACCCAATGAGTCAAACACAACTAAACAGTATTCCTATCTTATAAATGAGTCAAGTGAGGCAAGGAGAGGTTAAGTAATTTGTTCATATTCACCAGATGGAAAGGGGGAATTGGGACTCGGCATGGTGGCTCACGCCTGTAATCCCAGCATTTTGAGAGGATTGTTTGAGCCCAGGTGTTCGAGACCAGCTGGGCTGGGAACATATAGCAAGACCCGTCTCTATTTAAAATGAAAAAATAAATAAATAAAAATTAAAAAAAGAAAGGGGGAGTTGAGATTTAAATCCTGACACTCTGATTGTAGAACTCAGGCTCATAACAAGATGACCCTGACCAGATGGTAAGCTCCATTCATGCAGGGACCTTCCTCAAGGGCATAGTGCACTGCCTGGCACAGAGCAGAAGTGTAGCAAGTATTAATGGATTCAAATGTTCACATGCTAACACTGCCAGTAGGTTGGGGAAAGGACGGTGGCAACCTTTCCCAGTGACTGCAGGCTTGTGTCCTCACTCAGGGCACACTCCCCAAAATCCAAGCCTAAGGCAAGGAGGCCAAATTAGTGTCATGAGAGGCCCTGGGGGAGGAGTTGGAACCGGAGTGCTGCAGCCACAGAGGGACCTTTCTGTACCCTGGTGGGGCCTGATGTGCCCACAGGAGCATAATCCCTTGATCTGCAGCTTTCACCCCGGAGTGTGCTGGACACACTTCTGCACATTGAATCTGAGCCTCTTTGCTTCAGAACTGCTTCTGCGGAATTCCTTTTAGATGTATTAACATTTTTTTTTTTTTTTTGAGATGGAGTCTTGCTCTGTTTCCCAGCCTGGAGTGCAATTGTGTGATCTCGGCTCACTGCAACCTCCGCCTGCCTGGTTCAAGCGATTCTCCTACCTCAGCCTCCCCAGTAGCTGGGATTACAGGCGCACGCCACCACACCTGGCTAATTTTTCTATTTTGAGTAGAGACAGGGTTTCACCACGTTGGCCAGGCTGGTCTCCAACTCCTGACCACAGGTGATCCACTCGCCTTGGCCTCCCAAAGTGCTGGAATTACAGGTATGAGCCACCGCGCCTGGCCAGATGTATTAACTTCTAATTCACCTGTTGTGTTTACTGCTGCACCCCTAATACCTAGAACAATGCCTTGGAAGTAGCAGGCCTTAAATCTTTGTTGAATGAATAAAAGAAAAGTTAAGCTATGCACCTGATCCTGGCCAGGTGGCACTTCCAGACTCTGGACTTGAGTCCTTTCAGCGCCTCCTACTGGGGATGGATTAGCTCAGGGGGCACTTTATTTCCTACATTTCTAAGTCACAGGGGTGGGGGTAACAGGGGCATTCACTGTTGACCGCCAGCACCCGGAGAGGTGAGCTCCTGGTTCTTATTCTATGAGTTAGAGCCCATACAAGACCAACATCCTTTTTCACAACCCACAAGGATGATTCTGCTATAGTTTTAGGTAACGCAAATATTTCCTCTCTTGGGTTTTGGTTGAAAAATAAAGAGGTCTGCCAACAGACAGCAAAAATCAAGAAAATAAACATACAATGCCAGGTTCAATCAGACAAGAATCAATGTGAATACACATGGATAAACCCTGAAATAGAAACATGGCACCATAGTTTAACTGACAAACATACTGAAAGAGTCCGGAATGTTGCTCCCACTCTTAAAAGTGCTGAACACAGCAGGGGGCTGTAACTGAGTCAGGAGCTATTTTAATCTCCCTTGTAAAAAAGACATAAAAATGGCAAAGAACTGGACAGACTGCTAGTCAAGAATATGTAACTGTTCATGGATGAGATGGAATTCACGCGTATTTTTATTTCTTCCAAGCAGGTACAGAGACTCAAGTGTAACCCTTTGATTGAGCTCTCATGCTTGAAGATGTGCTGCTACCTGGCCTTTGAGCTCTGTGCTGGCATAAAGCCCAATGCCTGGGCAGGGCAGATGATCATAGTAGGGAGAATTTTAATACCAGTCATGGGACACAGTGGGGAGCACAGACAGTAGGGTTTACCAGGCAATGCTGTTGATGTTGACAGTCCTAGCAAGGCTGGCAGTTCCAGGAAGAGGACCAGCACCTCCAGGACGTATGACTTCCCACGGGTGATGTGACCCTTCACATAACCATTCTGCTCTGAGGTCTGCCTTGTTCCCAAGTGCTATATGCTGATCCGTACCCATCACAATCACACACGTCTCACACAGACTCAAGACTCTGCAGCACCCAACTGAGTACTCGCTCAAGCAAGATGAAGCTCCTTGGCGGTGCCATCTTTATTATTCCCAGCCACAAGTTATAGCCACAACCTCTCTTCCATTTAAAGTGTGCGTCACCAGCAGAAGAAAACGGGTGCCAAAGTTCCCTCCCATGATTCAATTCTACTCTCCCCTGGTCTTCGCACGGATCCCAGTGGTCCTGACTCAGATCAAGCCTACAGCTTACTTCCCAGGCACGCTTTCAGGAAGGCAGTTGGGGTGGGGGTGCCCCTTTATGGCTCTTCCCAGGTTACATGAGAAGCAGTGATCTCAATGGGGTCTCAAGTAGAAGCCCTGAATTAGTGTTCATTAACAAACTTAATCCTTTGTCCTAAACCAGGCTCTAGCTCAACTGAAAGATAAAGGGGGGTTAAACATTAAGAAAAATGGCATTTTTTCACGTCACTGATACCCCAAGAGAAGTTAATAGGTCTACCTTGTAGATGCAGGGAAATCATAAAGTCAAACTACAATTTTTTATAAGAACTAATTAATTTTTTTAAGCTTTTTTTTTTTTTGAGACAAGGTCTTGCTTTGTTGCCCAGGCTGGAGATTAGTGGCACTATCTTGGCTCACTATAACCTTCACCTCCCAGGCTCAAGTGAACCTTCCACCTCAGCCTCCCCAGTAGCAGGGACTACAGGCATGTGCCACCATGCCTGGCTAATTTTTGTATTCTTTGTAGAGACGGGGTTTTGTCATGTTGCCCAGGCTGCTCTTGAACTCCTGGGCTCAAACTATCCACCCTCCTCGGCCTCCCAAAGTGCTGGGATTATAGGTGTGAGCCACAGCACTCAGCCCAAACTACAAATTTTAATAGAATGTTAAACCCAACCACTGGCCAAAAATCACTTAGGTCAAGAATAGTCATATTCTCAGGGGTCCAAGATTTCTTTTCTTTTTTTTCTCTCTTTTTGTGTGTTCTGCTGTTCTTTTTTTTTTTTTGCGCAGACGAGTTCTGCCTGCGCCCAGGCCGGAGTGCGTGGCCGGCTCTCAGCTTACTGCAAGCGCCGCTCCCGGGTCACGGCACATTCCCCTGTCTCCAGCCCCGAGACGCTTGGGACGTAACGCGGGCCAACCGCCTCTCGCCAGCGGCAGTTTCTTTCTTGGTCATTTGTTTAGTAGACGACGCGCGGTCTCGCCAGCGTTTAGCCCAGGATGGTCTCGACGCTCCTGACCCACGGTCGTGTATCCGCCCCGTCTCCGGGCGGCCATCGCCAAAGGTGCTGGATTCCAAACACAGGGTTGAGCCACCGCGCCCCGGCCCAAGAATTCTTAATCCACAGTCTCATCAGTATGAAGGGAAAGCACTCATTCTAACACAGATCCAAGAACCAATGGCTACCCCAGATACCTTAACAGCATCAACTCAGAACGTCAGAAATCAACTAGAGATCATCCAAGGAACGTAAGTATAATTCTATAAAAAACCATCTCATCCCCATCGCAGCAGGCTCCAAACTCCAGTGAGGCTTCCATAGGCCATGGAGAATGGGTTTGGCTCTTGTCACAGGGTAGAGCCCCATGATAGGGGTCTGAGGTAGATGGAAACAACAGGGTAGCCAGGGGCATCTACAGAAGATGTTACAGAGCTGCCTGGGCCTCATGACAGTTGCAGCTCAGTTACAAACCCCAGACGGCTCTATTTGCTTAAACCAGTTTTTCCAGTGACTCTTACATGCTGGCTTTCCTGGTTTCTATAGATGCTTGGTTTCAAAAATAAAACTAAAATAACAAAATTTCCAAATCCCTCAACTGGAACAAATAAATAATAGTAACAATATTTACATGAGTATGTCACATTGAGAGATTCCAGCATGACCAAGGAATGGAAAATCCAAGAACGTGCCCTGGCCTGTGCAGGGCTCAGGCCTGGCTCACTGTCAGGTGTGAAGACACCACGGGGAGCCGATGGATGTATGCAGTGAGCTGGGATGGGCCATGACACCTGGCTGGGCCTTAAGTCCAGGTAGGCAGGGTGTGCAGGAGCTGTGGGGCCGTCCATAGATTGAGTTTCAAGCAAGCAAACAATAAAACCCTCAGCACTCCCAAGCAGTATGGCACAGTCAGGGTCACTGGTGTGAGCTGCACCCTATCAGAGGAGGAGCCGCTCCTGGGGATGCCAAGGGGGCTTCTTTGATTGCTGGCATAGGTGGGGACCTCAGGACCCCCGTCCCAGGGAGCACAAAACTCTTCACATTAGCTGCAGCCAGGACAAGGAGTCAAGGTCAGGCATGGTCCCTCTTTCCTTGGACTATGTGACAAGAGGGATGTGGAATTCATTTGTGTCGAAGATCAGCGGCCTCTTGGGAGGGTTTGGGTCCCTGTCGGCCTTGTGGAGCAGCTTGAAGAGCCCGGTTCCAATGTTCATTGGGATTCCCATGATGATGCACTCAGACACCCCTGAAACCAACCAGAATGAACATCAGAGAGCCTCTAAACACAAGCTACATTTTCAGGAAGAAAGACTATTGGCTTAAGTGTCAGAAAATTAGGATGTGAGTCCCAGCGCCACTCCACATCAACTGGCTGAACTCTGGAAAATCCCTTTCCTTCCAATCTAGAAAAGAAGCGTGGCTGTGGAGTGCAGGCCGGGGGGATTATATGCTTTCAGGGAAGAGCAGTGCCTGCTCACAGCCCAGGAGTTTGTTGGAGAGTCAGCTCCACCAGTTCTCCTCTCCCACCTAAGCCAAAGGCACCCTGGGAGGGCCGTGCCTTTGAGAATACAACTTAGCAAGAATACGAAAGGATGCTCAGGAAACTCTAAGTTTGCCACCCAGTACTTCCTTAACTTAGAGCCTACAAGAAAAGCAAACAACTGGGACAGTAGTGAGTAGAATACAATCCCTTGGAAACTGCAGCAGGCAGCTGTTAGCTGTGCTCAGGGGAAGGGGCCAGGCCAGGCTTAAGAGCATCTGAGCCTTGATGATCTACAGCACTGATGAGAAATACCCAGAAGGCAGGGCACTTATAGAGTTACAGGAGCAAGGGGGTGCTGCAGATTCTTTCTCCAAGCCCCATGTCAACCTGGCATAAGCCTTGAGTCTGCGACGAGCAAGCAAATGGCTACTGTCTTATAGACTTTGTGCTAACAAGGAACCAAAGAGGCAAACAACTAAAGACCAACATGCAATGAGGGCGAACACTGGGTTACAATGTGCTGAAAGACCAGGAGGAGGGGAAAACTTCAAATTGGGGGTGGGGTGGCAGCCAGGCAGTCAAGGAGGTTACTGGCGGTGTGTGGGGCCGCAGAGCTGCAGCAAGGGCCCGGTTTCCAGGTGTCAGGCTTGAGTGCTGGGTCTCAGCCCTGTTGTCAGGCAGACTCACTCTTCTCCTGGCCCTGGACCTTCTTCCAGTCTTCCATGTACCTCCCTCTCGCCCCACTCTAACTGCTGCTCCTTTTTCTTTCCCTTCATGCTCGTTTTTATTTTGAGACGGAGTCCTGTTCTGTCACTCAGGCTAAAGTGCCGTGGTGCAATCTTGGCTCATTGCAACCTCTGCCTCCCAGGTTCAAGAGATTCTCCTGCCTCAGCCTCCCGAGTAGCTGGGATTACAGGCGCCTGCTCCTGTGCCCGGCTAATTTTTGTATTTTTTAGTAGAGATGGGGTTTTACCATCTTGGCCAGGCTGGTCTCAAACTCCTGACCTCGTGATCCACCCGCCTCAGCCTCCCAAAGTGTTGGGATTACAGGCGTGAGCCACTGCGCCTGGCCCACGCTTGTTTTTTAAAAATATTTAAATAGACATGAGGTCTCATTATGTGGCCCAGGCTGGTCTCAAACTCCTGGGCTCAAGTGATTGTCCTGCTTCAGCCTCCTGAGTAGCTGGGGCGACAGCAACACCATGCCTGGCTCTCATCCTTCTTTATCTTAAAGAATTATGTAATATTTCTTTCCCTCCATTTCTAATCCATGTCCCTTTTGAAAACAGAAACTTAATCTTAGAGGCAAAAAATAGGTATACACTCTAATGATGCCAATCTATACAAAAGCAGGAGGTAAGAGAGCAAAGGGCTACTGGGAAGCAGAGCTCTGGCCTGGAAACGGCAGCCAGACTTGGAATCTCTGCGGTCCTGATTAGCGTGTGCCCTGGGGCAGGCTGCTGACCCTCTCGAACTCCAGCCCCTCACCAGCTCCCACCGCAGGCCTGCAGGGTCTTCCTGTGGAATCAGAAAGGCTCGAGCAAAGCTTAGCAGTCAGTGCTGGTCTCACAGAAGAGGCAGGGAAGCCAGACATTGGGGAGAATTCCCCTCGTGCTCCCTCTCCCGCAGGCCAGTACAGCCCCATCAGAGCCATGCTTTGTTGAGTGGTGGGGATGAGGCATGGTGCAGAGCAAGGCTCTGCTGGTAGACTCGACAGCAAGCTAGGTCACCTTGGTCTTCTGACTTGTCAAAGGGCTTAATATCCACACCCCACGGGTGGGTTGAGATACTTAGCACATATGGTGCCTGGCACAGGGGCTGAGCAGGCATCAATGGGCTACCTCCCAAGGACAGCAGGACACTCTGCTCTGCCCAGTGCCCAGCCAGTACCCTCTCCTGTCAGCCCTGGTGTCATACACAGGGGTCAGGATCAGTGTGATTAACTACAAAGTCAAGGGCTAGAAAAATTCTTACATGCTCAGGGTTGCTCTTTTCTTCTTGGACCAAAAACCATCTGTGCTGACAGAGGGAAGTCATCCAACAGATGTAAACGGGGATGCAGGATGCTACAGTCAGGCTTTGGAGATAAAAGATCCAGCAGTTCCAATTCATGATCTATGACATTATTCTTGAAAAAATAAATGCTCTGCCACTCAGTTTCTTTCATTCCCTTAGAAGCCTAGACATGGTCTAAATCGTAAATAGTAAAGGCCTTTGATGCTGTTCATAGAAACATCAAACCTACCGCACACGGAGTCCTTCTGCCCGAAGTAGGCAGCGTCAAAGAGATGGTCAGCTGTCTTCTCAAAGGAGGCCAGCATCAGCACACTCTCCTTCATCTTGGCCAGGCCAAACCTAGTGATGCCTAGGACTTCACCCTGCGTCAAGGCAGAAAGAGTCACGGTGGTACTCACGCCAATGGCAAAAGCTTGAAACCAAAGCACGGTGCACCTTCAATACAATCAACAAAAATCCTCCAAGACCCAGCATCAGGTGTGAAAGGCCCTGGGGAGCTATGTGTCCGCCCTCTGTGTCCCACTGAGGTGGTCAGTCATCGGCAACATGGAACTTCACACTCGCGTCCAGATGCCACCAGAACAAAGAAGAATTGAGAACTAGAATTCAGAGACTAACTTTAAAAAAGGGGAGTACTTCTGAAGAGATTTCTTATGGCTCAAAGAACTAAAAAAAAAAGAATGTAAAAACCTCAAGTATGAAGATAATTAATTAAATTTAGGTAATTCTATTCAAAGGAATATTGTGCCATAATTTTAAAAGTATATTTATTAAAACCATGACACAAGATGGAAAATATTTGTGATGTTAAACAAAAACTGCATGCACACTGTTTCCTGCAACTAAAGTAAAAGATACATAGAGAATAGGACTTCACAGAAGATGTCGAACCGACAGCCATTTCCCTCACCTGGTTTCTAAATATTCTGTAATACACTATCAACTTGTTTGGGGAAGCCTTATGAAAACCTGCTGCCCTAAGGCACAGCTAGAGGGAAATACATTTTTTTGGAAAAGAGAGAAAAAAAAATCAAAACACCAACCCACCTCAGCCTCCTGCCCCCAACTTCAGATCATGTTAACTTATTCTTTCCTGGGAATGGCTACAGAAGAGTGATGGATGGGTTTGATAAGAAAGAAACACCTCAACTTGCCATGGGACTCTCTGGGTTTTGGCAATGGCTAATTTTGCTTTAGGATGGATGACACTCAGGATAAGAATGGAACCAAGCTCCAGCTCTCTTCCCTCCACCGACTGGGTGTGAGTTTGCCATGAGGCTGTAATTCTCATACTGGGATTTGACCAGGACACCCAGCCTGATCAGCATACTTTGGTTTTTGAGCAATGTTCACATCTTATTTTCCCTCTCTGATGGTCCTCATAGCGGCGCATTCTACATGTCTTAGAAACTCCACAGGCTTATTCTCCTGAAAGTGAGTTTCGGGACGCCCAGGCAGCCCAGGGGCCTCCTGCCACACACCTTGTAGGTCATGAGGTCGGACAGCAGCATCACGTGCCTCCTGTCGATGCTCATGCCGTGGTTCACCATGGTGTACTGGATTTCATTGATGATGGTTGTCCGGGCAGCTTCGATGCCCAGAGTTTTCTCCACCTAGAGAGAGCCAGGAATAAGCAGAAACAGCCCCTTCGGGAGGCCACTGCAAATTCTCTCCACTTCCTCCTCTGCCCGGCAAGTTCAAAGCAAACCCTGTGCCGTTTTCCAGAAATGGATTGCTGGGCAATTTTTAGTTGTAGACCCAGGGCAAATGGGATGGTCAGAGAAGTATGCTGGGAACCAGTGGAAGGCCTGCAGATGGCACAAGGAAGACAACTTAACCCTAAGGCGACTCCGTGGGCTAAGCGGTACCTCATAGGTGTTATTGGAGGTGGTTCGGGTGCCCTTCACACCGTGCGTGGCCATGACTGCCCGCAGGTTATCACCTTCCACCAGAAGCTTGTACTTCTCCTTTCCACTCTGCTCGTCAATGTGTATGACAGCTCTGGACACCTCTGGAATGCCCTGCACCACCACCTGGATTCAGAGACAGAGAAGGCTGTGAGGACGGTGTGATCCATGCCCTGGGATGATCACCTTGATCACCCCAGCTTTCAGCAGTGGTCATCTGTGACACACTAGAGCTAGTTTTAGGGATAAGGGAGGGGACTGCGCCTCTTTCTAACATCAGTTTTTTGACAGAGCAGAGAGGAATCTAACAGACTAACTCCTTGGGGATAAGGCCAAGAAGAAATGAAGAAATGGGACTAAGTGACAAAGCCCTTAGGTCCTAGCCCTGGGTGTCACACCACAGGGAGATGCTGCGTCTCCATGAGAAGCGACTTCTGTTTCACCTTGGGGAGATCCTCTTTCAGGAACTGCAGCACGTAGTACATGGAGCTCTTGCTGTTCTCTCTGGGGGTGACACACACCACAGCCTCACCGTGAACAGCCACGTCGCCGGGCTTCACGCGGAGCTTGGATGTACAGATGGAATATCGCACTGTCTCAGCGTTCACCTGCAACATGGCCAGGAGTAGGTGTTACTGAGAGGTTTGAGGGCTTCGATTCCAGTGTTTTTCATCCTTTATTTCATTATTGCCCCTCTAAGAGGTCCTTTTAGTCAGGTTTGTTCTAAGCACCCCCCACCCGCACCATGAAATTAACACCATAGATATACTACGTATCTGTTTTATTCACTATGTATATATATCTGTGCTTTACTCATAAAAATAGCATTTTTTTCACCTACCACAAAATATTTGCCCTTGAAAATTCATGCTCAATTCACGGCAACACACGCAACCTCTGTGGGAAGCTCTAGGGAGGCTGGAGGTTAGAGGCCAGGCTGATTAAAAGCTTCTGTGGGGCCTCCCCTTTACCTGACATTTCCACAATGGTTCACTTGCTACATTCCTGGATGCAACTCAGCTCTTCTGCAAAAGAGCCGCAAGGCAGGCAGCAAGAGACAGGCTAGAGAAATCCCCAAACTGGAGAGCAGGTTGCTGCATTTCAGAGTCAACTGTTATATGGGTAACATATGACCTTGGTGCGTGAGAGAACGAACTGACAGAATGTGTTTTAAGGGCTAGTACAGCTTTAACTACCCGAGAGAAAGAAGAGGTGTTGGGAAGTTACTCAGTTTGCACCCCAAGTTGGTCTGTTTGTGAGAAAGGCGGATCATCTTTCAACTGTTGCCTATTACCCGTGCATGCCAGTTTAAGAAGGCAGGTTAATCTCCCCATCTAAACACATTTATTGAACTTCCTAGGCTAGCTGCCATGCTGGGTGCTGGGGACCCACAGATGAGTAAGAGAGCCAGCCCTAGGGTCCTTCCAGACACTGGGAAGAGGGGACAACAAGACCACTTATCATAATACCGTGTCACAGTGAACTGGTATTGTGGTCTGCACAAGATTTCAACTAATTTCCTGTGTGTCTTTAGATGGCTATATTTGCATCAAGGTCAGATTTAGAAAGAGAAAATGTAAGGGGATGACAGAATCACAAAAACTAGAAACCAAACAGAAGCTTCTGCAATGCTTCCTCTGTCTTGCTTAGCTCTTGCCCTAGTTTATCAGTACCTATCTTGGGACTAACAGGATGACTTCCTCTCTACATTTAATTATGTGACTCACTTCCAGTCTCAGAAGTCTAATCCGTTCCAGGGAGAGTTTGACGAGAATAAAGCAGTCATCAGGAAGAAACACTTCTTCAATATACTCGGAAATCTGGAGTGTCAAAAGATCAGAGTGTTAATCAGCCGCTTTCCCCTTTCCTAAGAGCATGTGACTGCTTGCTTTTTTTGAAGAGTTGGAGTAGTGTGCACGCCACAGGCTGGTCAATCCATGGCAGCTGATTTTTACACTTCCTTGCAATGTTGCTGAGCTAGTTTTCTTGTCATCAATAGGGATTTCTTCTTACCTCTCCCAAGAGGGTTTTCTCAATTCTCCCTTTCACAAGGCGAGCATAATCCGCGTCGTCATCCTTGTCTAGCTGTGCTGTGATAATTGGAGTGCTGTTGAGAGGCAAAGGAAAAATGACGCTAGCACAAGGGAGGAGCCTGTTTGAAGACCACTGCTTTGTTAAACCCAAGTGCTATTTAGAATCATAATGTTACTAGCAACCCCAGTTTACTGAATATTTACTGTCAGGTATGCTACTAAGGGCTTCATATACATTCTCATTTAGACTTACTATTTTTGGTGGTCCCCAGGCAATCTACTCCTGAAGTGAATGAAAAGACTTTCAGAAAATTCTTCCTTAGAAAGTGAGCCCTGGTTGGGTGTGGTGGCTCATGCCTGTAATCCCAGAACTTTGGAGGCCAAGACAGGTGGATCACCTGAGGTCAGGAGTTCGAGACCAGCCTGGCCAACATGGCGAAACTCCGTCTCTACTAAAAATACACACATTAGCCAAGTCCCAGCTACTCAAGAGGCTGAGGTAGGAGAATCGCTTGAACCCAGGAGGCAGAGGTTGTAGTGAGCCAAGATCGCACCACTGCACTCTAGCCTGGCAACAGAGTGAGACAGAGTGAGGTTCTATCTCAAAAAAAAAAAAAA
>NW_016830182.1:45573-53466 GCF_001698545.2 Rhinopithecus bieti
AGCTTGCAGTGAGCTGAGATCCGGCCACTGCACTCCCGCCTGGGCGACAGAGTGAGACTCCAACTCAAAAAAAAAAAAAAAAAAAGTGATCCCTACCTGTTTTTCTTTGGTCCTAACAAGCCTAACAAGCAGTTATTTTAGTTCTGTTCCCTATGTAAACTGACCACCCACACTTTTTTTTTTTTTTGAAAGGGGTGTTGCTCTGTTTCAGGCTGGAGTGTAGCGGCATGATCACAGCTCACTGTAGCCTCTACAGCCTGGTAGAGGATCAATCGATCCTTCTGCCTCAGCCTCCCAAGTAGCTGGAACCACAGGTGTGCACCACCATGCCTGGCTAATTTTTAAATTTTCTGTAGACTTGGGGTCTTCCATTGTTGCCTGGGCTGGTCTCAAACTCCTGGGCTAAAGTGATCCTTCAGCCTTGGCCTGCCAAAGAGCTGGGATTACAGGCATGAACCACCAGGCCTGGCCTGTAAAGTGACCTTTTGTATATTACAATTTCCCTCATCCCTCTCCTCTCCCATCACCGCTTCTCCAGGAACACCTCCAACCCCTCTGATCACTGGCCATCAGCTTCTGTTCTCACTGTTCTGGACAGGATCCCCAGAATACACACCTGGGACTGACTAATCTGACCAGCCTAGAAGGGGCAGGCAGAGCTCCTAACACCCTGGTTGTCTACAGTTGTGGCTCTACAACCAAGTATGGCTATCTTTCTTTTTTTTTCTTGAGACAGAGTCTCGCTCTCTCGCCCAGGCTGGAGTGCAGTGGAGTGATTTAAGTTCAACGCAAGCTCCGCCTCCCAGGTTCACGTCATTCTCCTGCCTCAGTCTCCCGAGCAGCTGGGACTATAGGCGCCCACCACCACGCCTGGCTAATTTTTTTTTTTTTTTTTTTTTTGAGACGGAGTCTGGCTCTGTCGCCCAGGCTGGAGTGCAGTGGCCAGATCTCGGCTCACTGCAAACTCCGCCTCCCGGGTTTACGCCATTCTCCTGCCTCAGCCTCCCAAGTAGCTGGGACTACAGGCGCCCGCCACCTCGCCCGGCTAGTTTTTTTGTATTTTTTTTAGTAGAGACGGGGTTTCACCGTGTTAGCCAGGATGGTCTCAATCTCCTGACCTCATCATCCACCTGCCTCAGCCTCCCAAAGTGCTGGGATTACAGGCGTGAGCCACTGTGCCCAGTTCACTATCTTTCATTTAATGCTATGTATCATTATTTTGTTAAATATAGATCACAGGTAAAAATAATGATTTTTGTCATCAAAGGCACTGTAAAACATTTCTATTTCTTCTAGCCTTAGATCAACTAGAAATCCTATCATGAAATCACCAGGGGCTCACAGAATATGACCACAGGCCAAGTGGCAGATACTTCAGTCAGGCCTAGTTAGGCTGGAATAATGACATCAAAAGGATGAAATCTCCACTGACACATTGCTCCAGTTTTTCCAGTCATTTTTAACATTTTCTCTCTTCATGTTACTTGTGGCCATAAAAAAAAACATTGCTTCTATTTTGACTGTATCCAGTTTAGACTTTTCTTAAGTGGCTTTTTTAAAACCAAAATAGGATTAACACAGCATGCATGCCACCCAGAGTTTGAGACACAGTCCTATGAGGATATCACACATATGCATGTGACACGAGGATCATTGTTTCTCAAGAAACAGCACAGGCATGTGTGGAACAAGAGGGAAATGAAAGCAGGCACCTGATGGCCTTGGAAGCATTGATGATCTCTTTAATCCGGGGCACGCCCAGGGTGATGTTCATGGAGGCCACACCTGCAAAGTGGAAAGTCTTCAGGGTCATCTGGGTGCCTGGCTCACCAATGCTCTGGGCACACAGAGCGCCCACTGCAGAACCTGGCTCCATCTGTGCCCTAGAAGGCAAAGGTATGGATAAGAATGCAGCATGCCAAAGAAAAGTCCAGCAAAACTGCTGGGGAGAGGCTTCTGGTTATCACCTTTCAACAGAGAATATAGATGCTATTAGGGTCGGGAAGGGTATGGTTGTGACAGAGAAAGAGCCTGGCATAGGTGCAGACAGGGGTAAGTAATGGTCAGAGAGGGGACGGCAATGCCACTCAATTCTGCATGGCTACTTGTGGTCAGCATGTAAGAGATGCAGAAAATCTAAGTGGTCTGCTAACCAATGGTACTGATGGCAAACAGAGCAGTGGCATCTGCCATATTCATTAGCAGTTTCCCCATGGGGAGAAGACATTAAGAAATTTCCTTGCAATTATTTCCATATCTTGGAGTATTCAGCCTCGCAATTCATCAGACCCCCTAGAGAAAATGTGACAGAACCTGATCAAATACTGTCAGTTAACAAGTGAGCTGGTGCAGGGTTTTGTACACATGGAGAAACAGAAGGGATACGTGAGAACTATGTGGATGACAGTCAGTAAAAGACAAAAGCATCCCTACCTCATGTACTTGTCCCTACAGGTCTCCAAAAACTTTTCTACTTGGGTGGGGGTGATGCGGTCCAGCTGGTACAGCACACGGGGCTGGAAGAATACAAGCCAAGCATAGAGTTAGGGCCGGCAGCACCTACTAACAGCTCAGGTTTCTAACATGTCTTGGAGGGATATTACCTCTGTTGTGCCGTTATCATTGATGCCATATTTATCTCTGGTTTTCTTGATCTTCTCAGAGACCCCCTTAATGAATTTTTTTATTTCCTGAAAGATTACACAGCAAACATCATTTGTAAGTTTCACAGTCATTCAGATGACATAATTCATTTCATAAACCTCAGTTGTATATGACAAGTCTATCATATTTTAGTGTTAGCTCCATATATAGTATAAAGGACACAATCTGGATACTGCTTCTACTACAAAGTGGTTTTCCAAAGAACACACCACACTGTCCATACCCCAGACACACACTCCATTGGTTACGGTGTCTCTAAGGCCTTCTCCTCCAACCACTCTCATGGCACTATCTACAGAGCCCACACAGCACATGGGAGCCTTCATTCTTGCTCTCCAATGTGCCACGAGGGCTATAAGAGCACAGTTCAGGACAGGTACAACTGCAGCATTTATACTCTTCTTCTGTGGATTAATTTTTGAGGGTTTCTTCTGAAGCTATTATGATCAGTTTAAATACTACCAACTAAAGCGTAGCTTTGTTGACAGTTCATGCATTTCAAACACACTTTGAGCTTACCTTCATTTCATAGAAAACACTCTCCAAACCCAGCTTATCTTTTCCCCTCTGGTAACCACCTCTCCCCACAGGCCTAGGCCTATGCTCTCTTCCCACACACAATTAGAAGTCTGTAAGGATTCCTGGAAACCACTGTCAAAGCCAGATGTGAAGCATCGGTATATGCTGCGATTCCCACTGTATTTAAGAATAGCACTCTCGGCCAGGCGCGGTGGCTCAAGCCTGTAATCCCAGCACTTTGGGAGGCCGAGACGGGCGGATCACGAGGTCAGGAGATGGAGACCATCCTGGCTAACACAGTGAAACCCCGTCTCTACTAAAAAATACAAAAAACTAGCCGGGCGAGGTGGCGGGCGCCTGTAGTCCCAGCTACTCGGAGGAGGCAGGAGAATGGCGTAAACCCGGGAGGTGGAGCTTGCAGTGAGCCGAGATCCGGCCACTGCACTCCAGCCCAGGCGACAGAGCGAGACTCCGTCTCCAAAAAAAAGAATAGCACTCTCAGCCCCAGGAGGATGACCAAGTAGAGCAAGAAGGTGAAAAATACACAGGTGGAAGATCAGAGCAGGGCTAGAGACTACAGCCCTGACTCCGGTTTTCTGGTGACCACTCAGATGGGTAAAACTATCTGTTTTAGGATTTACAGAGTGTCTATGAAAGAGACCCAGCCCACCACCACTCCTAAAGCCAGGATCAGCCAGCACCTTCCCCTGGGGAGCGCTCACAGGGAAGGAGCACTTACAGAGGAGGAGTTAACATCCTGCTCACAGTGGGTCAATCATCAAGGGCTACTCCGGGGTAGCAGAGTGGCTCTTAAAGCACTTCTCAGGGTGAGCCGATGGCACCTGCCATGCAGTAGCAACTGTCCTCCAGAGGCCATTATCCTGCCATCCTGGGAGCCGGCATTGGCTGCTCTGGTGTGGCCCAGGGACAGGACAGTCTCTGAGAATATGGGGAAGAGGAGATAGACTGGCCCTCCTTTGTAGCAGCAAGGAAATCACAGTGGCAGTAAGCTTGAATGGCACTCTGGCCAAATGCAGGCATCCAGCTGCTGTGTGTGGGTGGATGACTACAGACGCCCACACACGGAGGACAAGCAGGGTGAGGGCAGACTGCATTATGTGGTGGCTAAGAAGCTTTGTGAAGTTGTTTCTTGATTCTGGGGTACGCTGAGGTTCACCCAGAGAGAAGGCCAGCATGCCTTGCCCAAAGTCCACTCAGCCTATTGTGTGGCTGAAAATGCCTAAGCCTGAACCAGGAGCCCATTTTCTCAAAAATAAAATCCTATAAGGTACCCACAGACAGCTTAAGACTTCCTAGCCCCATTCCATCCTAACTTTGCAAAAAGAAATCTCATTAGCCTCCTAACTAGCCATTTCTAGTGACTACCCTTTCTACAAGCAAAACGCTAGAACTTTATGTTATTGTTTAAATAGCCTTAGCATCTGTGTCCACATGGTCTTATGCCTTTCCCAGCCAGCTGCTACCCAACTTGGCAAGACCTCCCTGTGAGGTGGCATGGCTTTAGTCCCACCACCCTAGAGCAGAGGGCACTGAAGGGCTGAATGAGGTCAGTGCTTGGCCAAGGCAACCAACCTCTCCATGAAGTCAGATGCTTTCTTCAAAGTCTTTTCTCTGAACAGGGGTTTCTTCAATGTAATCTTTGCCTACTGGGAAATTCCGTCTGTCTCCCAGGAGCCCAGGCAGCCAAGGGGCTAGCTCGGGGGCCCATCACATTCTGGCTGTCAGTTCCCATGAATACTGCTTTCTCATGACTGCCTGTGTTGGCCAACTCTCTTTCTTCCCACTGAGAAAGTGTAGAGACCCATGGAGGGTGACCCTGCAGCCCAATCATTGTTCTACACAGAAAGGGCTTTTTATTTAAGAAGTTTTACCAGCTGGGTGTGGTGGCTCATCTCTGTAATCCCAGCACTTTGGGAGGCTGAGGCAGGTGGATCACCTGAGGTCAGGAGTTCGAGACCAGCCTGGCCAACATGGTGAAACCCCGTCTCTACTAAAAATACAAAAATTAGCCGGGTATGGTGGCATGTGCCTGTAGTCCCAGCTATTTGGGAGGCTGAGACAGGAGAATCGCTTGACCTTAGGAGGCGGAGGTTACAGTGAGCTGAGATCGTGCCACTGCACCCTAGCCTGGGTGATAGAGTGAGACTCTGTCTCAGAAAAAAAAAAAAAAAAAAGAACTTTTAGTAATTCACAAGAACTTTAGAGTTCTCAAGAAACTCTTTTTAAAGAGAAACTCTCCAGAGTCCTTGTTATTAATGATGAGTCTGACACCATGTTTTCGATACAGTCACCTTTTGCAAACCAGAGATGAAAAATAAAGCTGGAGAGGGCAGTAGGACAACCTCTCCCGGCACGGCTCTAACAGAACATTCAAAGGCATTTGCACTTGCTGCCACTGAATTTTTCCTCTGTATATTCAGTGTAAGAGGGGGCTTTGCCTGGCAGTGGCTGGGTCCTTTTGAGAAAGGTCCCAAAAGCCCTTTTGGCCCAGATGTTGCTGTTTGATCATCAGTTGTTAAAAGCTGCCTTACCTGTTGGCACAGGAAAAACAGGAGCAGAACCTAAGGCCAAGCCTTAGACCCAGAAGGTTTTCATCTGCAAGGGACTATGCACACATATGGAGTAAAAATAACACACCTAAAACAATCTGCCGGCTTAGGCACTGGGAATGACATAGCTCAGCTTTCACCCCAGTGGACATGCTTCCCATGGGTTTCCTGAATGACTTTCCCTACACAAAGGTTCTAGAAATTAGGTTTAAAAATTAAAAAAGAGGCCAGGCGTGGTGGCTCACACCTGTAATCCCAGCACTTGGGGAGGCCAAGGCGGGAGGATCACGAGATCATGAGATGGAGACCATCCTGGCTAACAAGGTGAAGCCCCGTCTCTACTAAAAAAAATACAAAAAATTAGATGGGCGTGGTGGCGGGCGCCTGTAGTCCCAGCTACTCAGGAGGATGAGGCAGGAGAATGGCGTGAACCCAAGAGGCGGGGCTTGCAGTGAACCGAGATCACGCCACTGCACTCCAGCCTGGATAACAGAACAAGACTCTGTCTCAAAAATAAACAAATAAAAATAAATAAATAAATAAAATTTTAAAAAAAGAAAACTGCTCACTTTTGGAAATGAAAAGTGAAACAATCTGCTAAAAATTCACACTGAGTCAACCCATGCATACTAGAGGGAACAAACTCACAACATGGCTACTGGCAGGCAATTCATCACACGATTAACCAGAAGTTAGCGTCTCATGCTCCGCAGCAGGCCTATGAGCACGGGCATCTGCCTCTGGCAGGGACCAGGGCTCAGTGCCACTCAGGAGTACCTCTGTCACCTCAGCTCTGATACGGGCTAGGGCTGGAGAACATTCACGGGCTCAGACACATCTGTTCTGGCCAGTGGATTTTGGACCCTCTCGGCAAATCTGAGCTCATCAGATTGTGAGCTGCCGGTGGCAAGGACATGTTTAGTCATCCCTGCATCCCCAGGATCTGTGGACTGTGTGACATATGGTGAGGGCTAAACCAGTGCTCACTGAATAAACAAATGCTGCCGGGTAGGAGGTCACCTGTTAAAGCTTTTCAAGGGCAAGAAAGGAACCAGTCCAAAGCAAAGCAGTGTTTGCCAGAATCGGGACAGAAACCTGCTCTTTCTGGTGCTGGCAAATGCTGGGGTGCTGCTGGAGTGGGCCCTTTCTGTTGACGTTCACAGCATGCTAAGCACGTTACCTCGTTATAGCTCTCACAACCTGTCTCAGTTAAGGTCTTCGAGGACAAACAGATAAATACGTAAACATAAGCGTGAAGAAAAACCAAATTACAACTCTAATTTGTTAGTTAAAAAAAAGGAATAGAAAGCCTTTGGAGGAGAAAAACAGACAAAGGCACCCAACCTTGCCACACTCTTGATTTTAAAATCTGGAAGAGTCTCTTTTTCACCTTTCATACCTTGACACATGAACACAAGAAGCGAGGAGCTTTCTTAACACAAATATTTAAGCTTCACTTGCTGTTTTTATTTTTGATCTACTGAAAGAGACACATTCTTCTTTGGCCTGCTGATCTTGTGCTACATTTGAATTACCAATTAGCACACAAAGGAAACCATTTACTGATTTCTGTATCCCTTTGCTTTTGATCCTAACCATGATTATAAACATGAAGGAGCTGCCTGAGCAGGTCAGAACCATTAAAAAAAAAAAACAAAAAACAAACCAACCAAAAAACCTTAAGAGGGTATCAAGGTAATAGCTCCCTGGAAAAATAGAAAAGGCTGATTCAATGGAGTTTTGATCCATAAAACGGCAAAAGAAAGAGCAGTTTAAAAGGTGTCAAAACAAGACTACTACCACTAATAATTATTGGGATTCAGAATGATTGAGGGAAGAGTTGGCTCACAGGATAGAGTGGGTAGTAGGCTGGTGTTGGGACAGGGCTTAAACAAAATCAGCATTTTTCTTCTAAAAGGGGAAAAGAACATTTTTCTTCTAATAGGGAAATGGCTTGACTGAAAGACATAAACTAAGAAAGTCAAGAGATAAATTCTGGCCGGGCGCGGTGGCTCAAGCCTGTAATCCCAGCACTTTGGGAGGCTGAGACGGGCGGATCACGAGGTCAGGAGATCGAGACCATCCTGGCTAACCCGGTGAAGCCCCGTCTCTACTAAAAAATACAAAAAAACTAGCCGGG
>NW_016830182.1:53713-66027 GCF_001698545.2 Rhinopithecus bieti
AAAAAAAAAAAAAAAAAAAAAAAGATAAATTCTGCATGTTGGCTAGTGAGATTTTGCCTTGGCCATTTTTGAATGACTGCCTGTCATTTTTTTTTTTGAGACGGAGTCTTGCTCTGTTGCCCAGGCTGGAGTGCAGTGGTGCCATCCTGGTGTACTGCAACCTCCACCTCCCAGGTTCAAGTGATTCTCCTGCCTGAGCCTCCCAAGCTGGGATTACAGGTGCCTGCCACCACGCCTGGCTAATTTTTGTATTTTTAGTAGAGACAGGGTCTCACCGTGTTGGCCTGGTTTCAAACTCCTGACCTCAAGTGATCCACCAGACTCGGCCTCCAAAAGTGCTGGGATTACAGGCGTGAGCCACCACGCCTGACTCATTCTTGAACTTTTTAACAAAGGAACAACCCTACCTTAAAAAACAAAAACCCAGCTTATAAAATCCACTTGACAGTCCTTGGCAAACAGAGTTCTTTACAACAGCCAGGCTGGGTGCAATGGTCAGCACCTGGCAGAGCTCACCTGCAGAAAACTGTCCTGGCAGCAGAGGAACTCACTCTTCTTCATGATGGACTCTGTGGTCAGGATCAGCTCGTTTTTGCTGAGAGCAGGCTCACTCGGACACGGGAAGACTGCCTCAAGTATTAAAAGAAAATTATATTATGTGTAGGGGCCACAGAGAGGGGGCAGGAGTAGATGACAGAACTTATAAGGGATAAAATGACCTTACCCGAGGTGAGCTTTTAGCAACCAGTGATTTTTCTTTCAAAACAAATTGTGGACTCTACCTTTCATGTGAAGATGAAAACTGGATAAATGGAGACTCCATCCTATGCAAAAATTTCTGGGCTATTCAGCAGGTATTGTCCTATCACTTCCCAGCCTTCGCCACCTCCCCGCCCCCCACTAGATTTACATTAAAAATATAAACTGTTATTTAAAAAACTCAAACATTTCAAGAGTGAAAATACTCTCCCACTTCTCAAGCTCATAAATTTCTTTTTTTTTTTTTTTGAGATGGAGTCTTGCTGGATTGCCAGGGCTGGAGTGCAGTGGCGCCATCTCAGCTCACTGCAACCTCCGCCTCCCAGGTTCAAGTGATTCTCCTGCCTCAGCCTCCCGAGTAGCTGGGACTACAGGCATGCACCACCATGCCCGATTAATTTTTTTGTATTTTTAGTAGAGACGGGGTTTCACCATCTTGGCCAGGATGGTTTTGAACTCCTGACCTCAAGTGATCGGCCCGCCTCGGCCTCCCAAAGAACTAGGATTATAAGTGTGAGCCCTGACAGAATTTCCTCTTTTTTTCTCTCCTCTGCTTTGTCCAAGTTGACTCAATGTTTTAATGGCTGCATTATTATTCTTTTGTACAGACAGACCATCATGTATTTGAACTATCCTCTAGTGATGGTTTGCCTTTACTGTAAGCAGCCTGGAAAAAACATTCTTGGCATAGTTAGACCATTTCTAGAGGACAAAAGGAGTTTCTGTAAGGGAAACTACTGAGTCAAAAGGGACACATATTTAAAACTCAGACTGATACTGTCCAACTACTCTCCAAAAAGGTTGTTCCAAGTTATATTCTCAAAGTATATGAAGTGTGCCTGCTTTTCAATACCCGTGACTTACAAAACTGGTCTCTAGTGCGCTCTACTTGACACAGAGAGAAACCAAACAAAGTCCTCTTCTGCTGGCATTTGATTACTACCAACACTAGACTTTCAACTGAAAACAACTTTTTTTTTTGTCTTTTTTTTTTTTTAAGACAGGGTCTTGCTCTGTCACCCAGGCTGGAATATAGTGGTGAGATCAGCTCACTGTGGCCTCAAACTCCTGGGCTTAAGGATTCACCTGCCCTAGCCTCCTGAGCAGCTGGAACTTCAGGTGCATGCCATCATCCTTGGCAAATTCTTTTTTTGTTTTTTGAGACGGAGTCTCACTCTGTTGCCAGGCTGGAGTGCAGTGGTGCGATCTTGGTTCATTGCAACCTCCAACTCCCTGGTTCAAGTGATTCTCCTGCCTCAGCCTCCCGAGTAGCTGGGATTACAGGCACGTACCACCACACCCAGCTAATTTTTGTATCTTTAGTAGAGATGGGGTTTCACCATGTTGGCAGGATGGTCTCCATCTCTTGATCTTGTGATCCGCCCAATCTCTGGCTAATTCTTTTTTTTTTGAGACAGAGTCTCTCTCAGTTGCCCAGGCTGGAGTGCTGTGGCTCGATCTCAGCTCACTGCAAGCTCTGCCTCCTGGGTTCATGCCATTCTCCTGCCTCAGCCTCCCGAGTAGCTGGGACTACAGGCGTCCGCCACCATGCCCAGCTATTTTTTTTTGCATTTTTTTTTTTTTTTTTTTTGAGACGGAGTCTCGCTCTATCGCCCAGGCTGGAGTGCAGTGGCCGGATCTCAGCTCACCGCAAGCTCCGCCTCCCGAGTAGCTGGGACTACAGGCGCCCGCCACCTCGCCCGGCTAGTTTTTTGTATTTTTTTAGTAGAGACGGGGTTTCACCGTGTTAGCCAGGATGGTCTCCATCTCCTGACCTCGTGATCCACCTGTCTCGGCCTCCCAAAGTGCTGGGATTACAGGCGTGAGCCACCACACCCGGCCTGGCTAATTCTTTAAAAAATATTTGTTTAGAGATTGAGTTTTTACTCTGCTGCCCAGGCTGATCTCAAACTTCTCGTCTCAAGTGATTCTCCTGTGCTGGCCTCCCAAATTGCTAGGATTCTAGGTGTAAGCCACTGCGCCTGGCCTTTTTCCTTTAAATATTGGAAATTTTTTTAAAAAATTGTTTTTTTCTTTTTTTTATAGAAATGGGGTCTCACTTTGCTGCCCAGGCTGCTCTTAAACTCGTGGCCTCAAGTGATCCTCCTGCCTTGGCCTCCCAAAGTGCTGTGATCACAGGCATAAGCCATTGTGCCTGGCCCTTCCCTTTTAATATTGGAAAATTATGCAGAGTAACACAAAGAAAAAAGATACTAATCCAGTGCTTGGGATTATAAATACTGAAGTATTTATTAACTGCAAGTGATAGTCCAAACAGTACTTCCATCCTAAAGAAACATCCTTAAAAACACTCTAACCCCAGATATAATGCTAAATCTTACTTTGATGTTGTCTAGAACCCTTTTAAACTCCAAAGGTTCATCTTTTCCCTCCATAGCTGCAGGATCTAAGCCATCTCCTCCGTAAATGAACTGGATAATATCGCCAGTAGAGCTTCGGACTGTCAGATCATACTGGGAGCAAAGATCTTCAAGAGATTTGACAAGCCTTCGCTAAAGGAAAAGGAGGAAAAAGCTCAGCTGCTTTGGGAAGACTAGTCACATGTGGAGAGGATAAGATTTGCAACTCAGGAGTCTCAAGGTTATAAGCACTTTAATCACATAAAAATACTTTATTAGAAATCCCTTAAAAAGAGTCCTCTCACCCCAAGAACAAGAGCAAGAATGCCTTACTAGCCTGTGCAGTGGGATTTGGAATATGCTCCAACCTCCAGCATTTTAGTGTATTTTAGAACACATGCAACTTAAGCCCCATCACCCACAAAGGACTCTGCAAACACTGTTTTCCTAGGCTGTTTTACCTTCCTTCTCTTTCTCCCTAAGGTATAAATTAATGCAATAGCTTTGCATTTCTAAACAGAACTTAAGCCAGGACCCCTGCAGACTTCAATATGAATTACAAAGAATCAGGTGCAGGCCCTCTTCTGGGACAGAGGGGTAAGAAGAGAGAACAGGAGCAGTATTGTGTCAGAACCAGCAGGCAGCAATGGCTTCTCAAATCTGCTTAGGGAGAACCGTCCACCAGCTGAACACTCCAGCCAGGAATGCTATGGTGGCTCAGTGAATTAAAGAGAAAGGAATCTTCCTCTAGGCAACTTCAAAACAAAAATCCCTTATGCCAGAACTAATTTGGTTTACGTTAGCACACTGCTCTGGCAAAGTCATACTCTCTAATTCAAAAAGTAAAGACAAAAAATTAAGTCAAAACACACATTATGGCAAGAGTGGTAAAAATATTTCACAGTCTGTTGAGTTTCTGACAAAAGCAGCATGCTCCAACACTGAAGGGTAATTTCCCTTCGAAAGATGATTAATTGTATTCCATGGATGACACACAAAAAAAGATGATTAAAAGTATCAGACAATGATACACAAGGTACAGGAGAGATGATGGAAATAGGCGTCTACTGATTTGGAAAGAGGTGTCCACTGTCACACCAATCACAGTGTTTGTTCTGGCCCACTCATTCACATCTCTGGTTTATCTACCCTGGTTTTCCCGCTTGCAAAGGGCCATGCTTCCACAGTAGTGAGAGAGAAGACACAAAGTTACAGCAAGTTCATGGCCCAGCAACTTGTAGCGTTGACTTTATCTGGTGTTTTAAGTAGTGAAAAACATTACTTTAAAAAATGAACAAATTGTTGAGTAGGGAGTACAGGGACTGAAAAGACACCTTTTGCCTGTGGTCTTATGGAAGAACATTAGGAAGATGTATTTTTCCCTCCTCAGTCATTAGGGGTACTTTTGTGGCAAACTTTGAGAAGCACAAATGCTGAGAAGCCTCTAGTTTAGCCCTGTGCCCCAGAGTCTATTATCTCAGAGCCATACACTCTCTGGGGAAATGCTTTCCTTCTAAGCATCCAAGCCCTGCAGCGAGCACTGGAATAGGTCATTAGAGTTAATTAGAATGATATTAATAATGAGTTATATAAATAGTTGCAAAGAGAGAGGCAGAGGCCTCGCAATAACCTTCATTGTCACGTGTTAGTAAAGCAAGGCTTAGTGAGGTTGAATGACATATCCCACAATGTACTTCCAGTTATGTTCTCCTAACATAACAGCGCTTTGCTATGCATGGCTCTGGCCTGGTCTTGATCATCATAAGATGATTTGGAACATACTACATTTTTTTGGTTGTTCATTTCCAGGGCATCTACCTTTCTAATTTTTTCCTTTTAAATTTAACCCAAGACTATACACCTTACAGCTCATGTGCAAAACATGCAAATACTCAATAGTCAAAACCCACAGAGCCCTGTCCTGCTCTGTTGCTAATGGCCTACATTTCTTCAGGTTACCTGCATGTATCCTGTTTCAGCTGTCTTTACAGCTGTGTCGACTAGACCTTCCCGGCCGGCCATTGTGTGGAAGAAAAACTCAGTTGGTGTCAAACCAGAATAAAAGCTATTAGCCACAAAGCCTTTGGCAGCTGGGAGCTAAAGAGAGGTAGAAAAAAGAAAAATCAAACAAAAAAAGTTCAAGGCCCACGATTCTGAAATCCACTCAAATCAGAAAATGCCCCACCTTGAGACTATAAATACCTGGCCAGTATATTCTCACGAAATGGTAGGCTTTCTATGCCCTTTCCTGATGGAGCAATACTTTATACTAGGGACAAGGAGAATGAGGGCCCAGCCCGGGCTGGTGCTGGTGCCAGTGGCAGGCAAGTGGCACAGGAGAGGGAAACCTAAGATCCGGCTGCTCTCCTTAAAGTAGGCAAGCAGTCAAGGACCTCAGAGGACACCCTGTGGATGGAGGCTGCCTGCCCATTACCTGGGAAATGACACCTTCAACACATCCTTCCTGTGGGCCAGACCTGCCCACCTCCAAAACATAGCCATGCATTCATTGTTAATATCTACAGGGTTTCATTCTGGGCACTGAAAATGTTCTAAAAGTAGATTATAGTGATGGCTGCACAGCTCTGTGAATATATTAACAATCACTGAACTGTATGCCTTACATGGGTAAATTACATATGAAATATAATTGTAATAATTACATATGAAGTATATATATATTTATTTATTTGTAGAGATGGGGTCTTGCTATGTTGGCCAGATGAACTCCTGGCCTCAAGGAATCCTCTCGCCTTGGCCTCCCAAAATACTAGGATTTCAGGCACGAGATACTGTGCCTGGCTAGAAGTGTATCTTAATAAAATGGCAAAAAAAAAAAAAAAAAAAAATACCATATATAAAACTCCACATGAAATTGGCCAATAGTCTTTGATCTGAATAGGTCTGTGTTCCTTGGAGGGAAGTGTACATGAAGAGGTCTTCACAGTGCTACCTGATCTGCTACTGCTTACCTTTGAGTGTTTTTCAAAGTGAGGCAAGGATCTGTTTTCAAAGCCGTCTGGCACTCGAGAGCCACTGATGGCCTGCTGTCCCACACAGGCAATCATCTGTGATATGTTAATGAAGGAACCTGGGGACATGGGCCAGAAATGTAACATTCATTTATCAAAATAACACTAATTGAAGTGCATGCAGATCGGAAGGGTAAAACAGGAATAGGCCCTTATGCTCAACAAGGTCATGGTCTTGGAACAGTAGAAGACAGAAATACAATCAAGACAACAAGGAGCTGTCAGGAACCCAAGAAAGGCGGAATGAAGGCGAGAGGAGCCAGGAGCATACGTGGGTTGGAGGAAAGGCTGGGGAAGTGACAGGTGAGTCTTCAAGGACGCTTCAGCAAGTCCAGGTTGGACTCTTGGAGGACATTATGATTTGGACATAAAGGGAGAGGGGGAGGAATTCCCAAGTGGGTGGGAAAGTGGGAAGCAAAGACAGAGAAATGGGAAAGTGTGGGCTATGTGCTGAGGGCAGGAAGCAGGAGAGCAATGGGGTGAAAGGCAGCAAAGTTAAAGAGACTGGACTTTATCCTGTTAAAAAAAAAAGTGTACAGAAATAGAAGCACAGAGGTGTTGAATTGAATGTATTATCATAAAACCAAATGCTTTGAGGGCCTCGGTATCTACAAAATTAAAGAATTCTGCCACATCATTAAGTACATTAAAAAATCCCTGGCTTGCTTTCTTCTTCAACCTGCCTGACTTGCCGGGCTCAAGTGATCCTCCCACCTTAGCCTCCTGAGTAGCTGGGACGACAGGCACAAGTCACCATGTCCAGCTAATTTGTTTTTTGTATTTTTTCATAGAGACGCGGTTTCAGCATATTGCCCAGGCTGATCTCGAACTCCTGGGCTCAAGCAATCCATCGGCCTTGGCCTCCCAAAGTGCTGGGATTATAGGCATGAGCCACTGCATGTGGCCTCGTCTTTTTTTAAAGACCACGTTTGCTCAAAGCACCCTCAAACTCAGAATCTACACACATTACCAACAAGTTCCTCCAAAGCAGTTAAATTTCCCAAAATGCAAATAATTAAGTCTCTCTGATTTAAAAAGATCCCCTTAAATAAATGAAATGCCTGTTTGGAGTTGTGACTATCACATTTTCTGGAGCCAAACAGCCTGTACGGAGAACACACTGCCAGCAGGTAAGAGAGGGACATGCACACCTTTGGAGCCACACAGAGCCATGGTGAGGGGGCTGTTGCTCTTGTCCAGCTCCCGGAGGCAAGCGCTGCCGGCGTGGTCACGGATCACAGACAGCTCCTTCAGGATCAGTGCCTAGTGGGAGAAAAGGAGATCCTCGGTGGGTTGTCCTCATTGCCTCTGTGGATTACAAATGTTCAATCTAACATTTAAAGAAATTTGAAAATACTGAGGCAAGATGCCCGATTTCCAACCAATAAATGTTTCAGAACCTTAGAGGAGCAAAATGCTCTGGCTATACGAACACGTGCATCTTCTACAAGGTTCTAAAATCGGTGTATAAGGCAAAAGTTTTCTTTTTTTTGTTTTGTTAGAGACAGGATCTTGTTGCTGAGGCTGGTGTACAATGGCATAATCACAGCTCACTGCAGCCTCAAACTCCCAGGTTCAAGAGATCCTCCTGACCCAGACCCCTGAGTAGCTAGAACTACAGGTATGTGTCCCTACCAGGCCTGGCTAATTTTTAGATTTTTTTTGTAGAGATGGGGTCTTGCTATGCTGCCCAAGTTCGTCTTGAACTCCTGGCCTCAAGGGATCTTCCTGCCTTGATTATAGGCATAAGCCACCAAGCCTGGCCTAAAATTGACAGTAATAAAAACTTGAAAACTCCTTTAAGTGGTCCATAAGGTAGAATGTATGGCTTTGTGTATACTACCCAACAAAATATCTATATATAAATAGCTGTGTGGACACACACATGCACCCCATACAAACGTATAAGATAATATGTGGTATGTAAAAGAGAATTGCTTGCACTGTTTGTAAATTTGTCTTTCTACTTATTCTTGCCAAGCACACATCTGAATGTCCACAAGCTAGGCATGTGATGAGGTGACTTCACAAGAATATTCCGGCTCATGAGCTCATCCACACAGTTACTCCTCAACTTACAAACTAGGATGCTGAATCAGTTAAGAGTCTGGTTCCAAGAAAAACTGCTGCTGCCGAGGCCTCAAGTAATTTTCTAGGAGGTACCAGTGAGGGATATCCTTTTCTCTCTCTTTAAGACTCGGTGAAAGTAAGATTAAGAATGAGCTAATGGTAAATACCTCACACAATTCTGGTTTCTCCTTGCTTTAGAAAATGTATTTTACCAGAAAACTTCCCAATGCTTAAAGAGCCTTTCTTCCACACTCAGGTGAGTCAAAGCTCAGTGCCACAGGTTATCGGTGAGGCAGAAGATGGCCAGGCGAAAGCCTGGTGCACTCAGACTGCTGACCTGGGTGCTCCAGGGAGTTTCAGGTTCTCACAGGCTGGTGGTGATTCTGATTCTCACCCATGCTGGTTGAGATCTTAGCTAAAATAGTTTCAAATGAGGGGCAGCAGGCTGGGGATGTGACTATTAGACATGAATTCTCTCTCTTCTGCATCCAAGTCTCTTTCAAAGACCATACACTCAAAGAACTGTGGTGAGGCTGGGCGTGGTGGCTCATGTCTGTAATTCCAGCACTTTGGGAGGCCGAGGTGGGTGGATCACCTGAGGTCAGGAGTTCGAGACCAGGCCAACATGGCAAAACCCCGTCCCTACTAAAAATACAAAAAAAAAATTAGCTGAGTGTGGTGGTGGGTGCCTGTAATCCCAGCTACTCAGGATGTTGAGGCAGGGATAATTGCTTGCACCCAGGAGGTAGAGGTTGCAGTGAGCTGAGACTGACCCACTGCACTCCACCTGGGTGACAGAGTGAGACTCCATCTTAAAACAAAACAACAACAAGAAAAAAACTGGCTGGGTGTGTTGTCTCACACCTGTAATCACAGTACTTTGGGAGGCTGAGGCGGGCGGATCACTTGAGGTCAGGAGTTCAAGAACAGCCTGGCCAACATGGTGAAATCCCGTCTCTACTAAAAATACAAAAATTAGCTGGTCGTGGTGGCATGTGCCTGTAATGCCAGCTACTCGAGAGGGTGAGGCAGGAGAATCACTTGAACCAGGGAGTCAGACGTTGCAGTGAGCCAAGGTCATACTGGAGTGCTTCATAAAACTATGAAGAACGAGATTCAGTCTCAAACAAAACAAAACAAAACAAACCGAACCCCCAAAAACCAAAGAGCTGTGGTGTCAGTTTCTACTTGAAGGATGTTGAAAATAGAAAAGGCAGGAGCACTCAAGTACCAGTTAGAGAAGGGACCTGAGTGTGCCACCAGAACAAGAGCAACCCCGTGTGGTTGAATGAACAGATAGCTATGTTTTCACCACCTGGATGTGAAAGCTAGGAGGGTCACATGAGGATCTGATGAAAGGCCCTACCCTCAGGAAACAAATGAGGATACACACAGTGAGCCCAGGGCCCCAACAGGGCAGACGCCACTACCTTGACTTGCCTACTCCTTTGCTACCTCTCTTCATGGCTCAGCCCAACCCCAGAGGGCACCACCTTAGCCACTGTGCACAGAAAGGGGCGACCCTGAACCAAAGGACTGGGCTCACCTCCAGGGTCTCCTCAGCAGTGCAGCCAGGCTGCTGCTGCAGCTTGCCCGTGTTCAGGGCTTCGATGTACTCATCACATTTCTTGTAGCCGGCATTCAGCAACTCATACTTGGCCTTTAGCAGTCCTTGGCCAGGTGTGACATCACCGATCCCAATTGAGAAACCACGGTTAGCTGTAGAGTTGGTAGAGCAGGAAGAAAGGGCCATAAATGAGACTCTGTAAACCTACTAAATATAGTTTATGCCTGCTAGATATAGTTTGTACTATATATAAACTATGTATGTATAGTTTAAAGTATAAAAAAGTTTATATTTTCACAGAATTCATCACAATTCAGTTAAATAATGGCTTTCTTTCTCAGTCATTAGGGAGTTACACAAATGACTAAGACTCAACTGACTTCTCTCCGAGACCTTACAAACTGGTGGGGAAACACAATACTGTTTCCAACTATTATCCAAAGCAGAGTGACATTAAACACTAAAGGGTGGCCTGAGGGCTGGGTGCAGTGGCTCAGGCCTGTAATCCCAGCACTTTCGGGGGCTGAGGCAGGAGGCTCGCTTGAGCCCAGATGTTTGCGATCAGCCTCATCTCTACAAAAACCTTAAAACATTAGCTGGGTATGGTGGCACATGCCAGTAGTCCCAGCTACTTGGGAGGTGGAGGTTGCAATGAGCCATAATCACATCACTGAGCTCCAGCCTGGGCAACAGAGCAAGACCCTGAGTCACACACATACACACACACAAAGTATACTACACCTTTGATGGAACTAGGTGCCACCATTGATCCTAGCCACAATATACTGTATGTAGAAATAAAGTGAGTGAATGATGGCTTCTGGCTTAGTAGGATAGGAAGGTATGACCAACAAGTACCTGTAGACAAGAGGATTAATGGGCCTGGAAAGGCTCAGAAATGAGATCATTAGGTTCTGCAAATGCTGGAGATGATGAATGTGCTGGGAACAAGGAAACCTAGTGGAAAGTCTGTATAAGGAAGGCTCCAGGCCCTTAGTCCTGTAGGAGATGGGAGTTCACTCCCAGCGAAATGCAATCAGAGAGGCTCTGGGTCTGGGGATACCAGGCAGATGAAATAGCTGTAAACAAAAACACTGAGGGAAAGTCGGTATATTCCATGCTTGAGAACCCTAAGCCTGATTCCCTGTCAGCTCCCGGAATCCCAGTAGCCAGGTCTCTACCCTAAATTAGGAGATGGAGACTGCAAAAGACACCTCTGGGAAATCAAGCTTCCCTAGAGAAAAGTGTCATGAATAAGGATATTTGGTAGCCCCTCAATAAAAGACTTTTTTCCTCAATAAAAAAACTGAGAGGACCATCAACCAGTCAGCTCCATTTCCAATCAATGTTTCAGTCCTTACTCCTGAAGGACCACCAGATATTTGAGGAAAGATTTTAACATGGAAGACAAAAGACACAAATGCACAGGAAAAAGAAACCAAAAGGACACAGAAAATTCAGGAAGCAAATATAATAAAACTATGATTATTATCTCAGAGTGATCAGAGAAGATACATTCAGGGATCAAAACAAGAAAGCTTTAAAAACAAAACAGGCCGGGCGCAGCGGCTCATGCCTATAATCCTAGCACTCTGGGAGGCTGAGGTGGGTGGATCACTTGAGGTCAGGAGTTCGAGACCAGCCTGGCCAACATGGTGAAACCCCATCTCTACTAAAAACACAAAAATTAGCCGGATGTGGTGGCAGGCACCTGTAGTCCCAGGTACTCGTGAGGCTGCACAGGAGAATCACTTGAACCCGAGAGGCGGAGGTTGCAGCGAGCCGAGATCGCATCACGGCACTCCAGCCTGGTGCCTGAGCAAGACTCCATCTCAAAAAAAACAAACAAACAAAACAAAACACTGCCTGTGAAGAGGAATATTGAAAAATAATATTGGAAATTAAATACATAATAGTGATAAAATTTTAAAAATCAATAGAAGTATTAAAAGATAAAGTGAATCTAGAATAAAGAAATGGCAAACAGAAGATAATTAGATAATTAATCTAGGAGTTCTAATATGTAACTAACAGAAGTTCCAAAAAGAAAGAACAGAGAAAGTAAAAGAGAGAAAATTATTGAATAAATAACATAAGAAAATTTCCAGAATGGAAGGACACACAGTTGCAGATTAAAAGAGATTACTGGGTGCTTAGCACAATGAATGAAAAAAGATCCACACCAAAGGTATATTGTTGTGAACTTTCAGAGTGAGAACAGAGAGGATTCTGAAAGTTTCTAGAATGAAAAAAACAATTCAAGGGCCAGGCGTGGTGGCTCATGCCTGTAAGCCTAGTACTTTGGGAGGTGGAGGCAGGTGGATCACTTGAGCCCAGGAGTTCAAGACCAGCCTGGGCAACATAGTGAGACTTCATTTCTACAAAACTTAGTTGGGCATGGTGGCACGTGCCTGTAGTTCCAGCTGAGCCAGAGGCTGCAGTGAGCCAAGATCACACTACTGCACTCCAGCCTGAGTGACAGAGCAAGACCCTATCTTAAAAAAAAAAAAAAAAAAAAAAAAAATA
>NW_016830182.1:66278-86284 GCF_001698545.2 Rhinopithecus bieti
AAAAAAAAAAAAAAAAAAAAATCAAATACAAAAACTGGAGAATAAGAATGACAATACCCGTTAACAACAACTCTGAAAACAAGAAGAAAGTAGAGCAGTACCTCAAAATTCTGAGGGAAAATAATTTTCAATTTAAAATTGTATACCCAGGCAAGTATAAGAGTGGAATACAGATTTCTGGGGCATGCAAACATCACTTGACACATGGCACACTCAAAGCATGAGCAAACAAACAAAAAAAATAGAACAGTGAAAGCATAGTAGGCAAACACTGAGTAATTCTGGAGAACTGAATCATGGACAGCCCCAAGTGTTCTAGTGCTTTCACAGGTACCTTGGAAGCAGCCCATTAAGGATGTTTTATAATCTAACCCTGTCTGGAAGATGGTAGGGAGCTATTGCTGGTTTTGAGAAGAGAACTGAAAAGCAAATTCCAATCTGTTGTGAAACTATTCAGTAGAGTTAATTTCATTAATAACAGCACACATGATTTAGCCTGGAACAAGTATCTTCTTCTGTGTGTATATGTGTGGTGGGGATGAAATGGCAATAAAAGAACAAAATAACATAAACCCTTAAGACTCTAACAACTACAGCTTCAACTAAAAGGAGGATGCTGAGATACTCACACAGGTAGACAGGAGCCAGCCTGGCGAGCCGTGACATGGCATCCGCAGCTTCATTCTGTCCCCAGTCTCGCAGCAAAATGTAAAAAATATTGTTCTTGGATCCTGACCCTAGGGTTCCTTTGTCCATGCTGCCACTCATCAACTCACTGTTCTGAATTGTAACATCTGGAAGAATGATCATATATTTAGACAAACAATTATTTATTACTTTGCTTTAATTCCAAAATGAATTTGGGACAATTGAGAAAATATATTCCCATACTGACAGTTAAAGCAAAACAAATAGAAATTCTCCTCAACGTTTTTTTTTTTGGGGGGGGGGGGGCGATTAAAGGAAAACCTGGGAATTTTGAAAATATAAAACTCCAGTTATCGTGTAGTCCTAACCCTGAAATATACCAGTTGACCCTCACTCTCCTCATCTGTGAACTGTGGGTAACAGTATCAGGCACTTGTTAGCTTTATGTTATGGGATATTTTGAGCATCAGAGGAGACAACATACAGTGAAGTGCTCTATAAACAGTAAACAATTTATTACTCATATATTAAAAATGAACAAAGATACCATCATGTACAGCCTATACAACAACAAAATGAAATTCATATCCAAAAAGAAACAAAACATAGTCTAAAACAAGAAGCTGAAGTATTTTAAAGATCAGAGAGCATATTTCCAAAGAAATAAGCCTGAGGAGTATCAGTGCTCTTCAAAACATTTGCTCTTCATTAGAAGACAGCAGAAATCCTGACCTTCAGAAGAACTCTGCAACTCAGTTCTTTAGTACAGAGTCCTGGAGTTCCACTTCTAGTCCCGAGGTCTCGCTAGCAAAGCCCATTCTAAATCAGTACTACTCAAACTAGGCTGCTGGGGAACTGCTTGGTAGTGGTCTGGGTGAGCCAACGCGCTCACATCAGAAAAGTAACTCAATGGATGCTGGCTAAACAGCAGTGCTCTGTGGACTGCACTTTGGGTTGAACTGGTTTAGATGGACTCAGATGACCTGCATGTAAATTCTTTCCCTGGCTGGGTGTGGTGGCTCACACCTGTAATCCCAGCACTTTGGGGGGCTGAGGTGGGAGGATTGCTTGAGCCTAGGAGTTTGAGACCAACCTGGACAACGTATGGAGAACCTGTTCGTCTTAAAAAAAAAAAAAAATCAATCCAGGCTGGGTGCAGTGGTTCATGCCTATAATCCCAGTACTTTGGGAGGGCAAGGTGGATCACTTGAGGTCAGGAGTTCAAGACAAGCCTGGCCAACATAGTGAAACCCTGTCTGTACTAAAAACACAAAAATAAGCCAGGCGTGGTGGGTGCCTGTAATCCAAGCTACATGGGAGGCTGAGGCAGGAGAATCGCTTGAACCCAGTAGGCGGAAGTTGCAGTCAGTTCAGATCACGCCACTGCATTCCAGCCTGGGTGACAGAACGAGGCTCTGTCTCAAAAAAAAAAAAAAAAAAATTAAATGTCTTAAATAATAAAATCCTTGTTGATGACAAAAAAAAAAAAAAAAAAAAAAAATTAAATGTCTTTAAAATCCTTGTTGATGACCAAAAAAAAAAAAAAAAAGATGACAAAATAAAGACAAACTGTACTGACAAAAACTAGTCACTTAAGACAAAACACATTTAGAGAGAACATTCTAACCACTGCGTCACGTGTCTACATGATCTCTACTTTTAAGAGAAATGGGGAATTATATCTGAGAGAAGAAATACCAGCTACATTTTCCTGAAGAATAAACTTTCCACCTAAGGCTTAGAGAAACACTGAATTTGCTTGCTAAGTGAAGGTACCAGCAAAACTGACAACCAGCCACTTGCTTTTCTGTCCCGTCCTTCCTCCTCCCCACCCGAGTTCCATCCACTCACAGGAATCATTGGCACAGAGATCTTCCCCTTTGCCAGAGTACTGTTTGCCCTTGGTTCGCAGGTTGGCCCTCACTGGATTGTCATCGCTAGGCCTGAGGATGACACTGAAGATCTGCTTTCCGGTCCACAGGGTGACAGGCTGAGGGATGGGAGGAAGCCTGAGAGTCAGTGGGCTGAGCCTGGTCTCAATCCCCCTTCAGTAGACAAAACCAGATGGCCCAGGGACTGCACTCGAGCCTGGCACCAACACAGTTCCACTAACTTCACCAGTCCACCCACACGAACACATACACACACCTGTGCACTGACACACAGCTCCCGCACACACCTTTAGGATCGTAGGCGGTGGGAGGCGAACTTTAATTTTCTCATCCTTGCCAACCAGTATTGAAGCAATGATTTGGCAAGCCTTGGCTCGATCAAAGAAAGTGTCCTTGAGAGTGAGGAGATAGGCACCTAAGCATTAGGGACCAACACAAAACAAAGAAAAGGAATGAAATTGTGAGAATAGTGCAAGGTTTCAATTTTAAAATAAATGTGAACCATGACCAATAGCATGAATTAAAACAAACAGCCGCTTACTGGCTTTCTCCTTCAACTGGGATCTACCTCCACAGGAACATGACTTTGTTTTGTTCACTGCTATATCCCCAGGCAAAGGGGACAGATTCTAAGCCAGACACTAGGTTTACAAAATGCCCAGTCCATGAGAGGAGCTCACTAAAGACTTGCTGAATTAATGAATAACCAACCAATTAAAAAAAAAAAAACACACAAGGAGGTTCATGATCAAACTTAGTAAACAAAAATCCAAATTAAACACAGGCAATTAAATAGCTTTTCAAGTCATCACATGAATCACTATGAACGAGGAACACTGTGTTCCAGTCAGAAGTCTCCTTTCAAGTGAACTTCACCAACCCACCTGTTAGAAAATCCTGAATAGCAGCAATCAGTGGTTCCCCATTCCTCGGGGTTACAAGATTTGCTTTAGTCTGTAGGAAAAGTAAGTGCAGTCAGTTAGCTGTTCTTGGACGCATGATGCAGCCCAAAACCTGAATCACAAGGTGTTTGAATAGTTATGAACAAATACAGAGTAGCAGAAGGATGAGGCTGAGAAATGAAAGCCAGGGGTCTGAATCCCAGCTGTGTCACTAACTCCCAGTTCCTTTATCTGTCAAGGGGAGAGAAAAAAATACCAGCAAGATTGACCTAGGAGGTTCCTACCAACACCAAAATGAAATACCAGCTGAAGTTATTTCAGAATTCTATGAAAAACTACCCATGTAAGAAGATTTTATTGTTGTTTGTTTTTGAGACAGATTCTTGCCTATAGCCCAGGCTAGAGTGCAGTGGTGTAAATATGGCTCACTGCAGCCTCAACCTCGTGGGGCTCAAGCAATCCTCCCAGCTCAGCCTCCCAAGTAGCTGGGACTACAGGCCCACATCATCATGCCCAGCTAAGCTTTTGCATTTTTTTGTGGAGACGGGGTCTTACTTTGTTGCCCAGACTGGTCTCGAACTCCTGGGCTCAACTGATCCTCCTGCCTTGGCCTCCCAAAGTGCCGGTATTAGAGGCATAAGCTACTGCACCCAGCCCTATTGTTATTACTAAATGCACTTCTCCAAAGAAAATTCATTTCTGTGAATGAGGAGGAGCGTTGTTACCTCTGAAGTCAACCAATTCCACACTTATCCACAATAACAACAGACCTGCTAAATGTCCCTTGGTTAAAACATTAAATTCTAATAATAATCAATCCAATAACATAATTTAATTAAACATTTAATGAGGGCCTAGTTGGGCAAAAAAAGGTGTTAGGTAGTAAAACATAATTAACTCATGTAAAGAAGGCTCTGTGTGTATCAAGAGTACATCTGCTCTAATCTTGATGTGAAAATGCACATGTGTTTGTGGGTTTCCTGGGCCTTTTCACCCAGAAAGCAGGGTCCTCTCACACAAAGGCCTATTACCACCTACTTCTGAGCCACTATCCAAAGCAGGGACCCTTCAACCAGAGTGGGAGACAGCTGTTCAGCCAGATGTGCCTCTTCATTGCACACTGCCTGACTGCTCTTACTTCTGGTTTAGAGACTCTCTCTGAGTGGGATACAGGAAGTCTAGGGGTAGAAGCAGAGTGCAAGGGGCTGAGATTCATGAATTTTGAGAAAGTCTCCTGGGTAATTTGGGGCCACATCCAAATTAGAGCCCTATGAACTCCATTGAGAACAGCACCCTAAATCACAACGATAGGTATTTGCTCACTTGAAATTGAGGAAACTTGTCCACATGGTAACTAAGGATTCTTCTACCCTCAAATCCTTGGAGCCTTTGTTTTATTATTGCCATTTGTAACCAATGAAATATGTAGTTATAACACAATGTCCACAGTATGGATCCTCAACGGCAGAGTCAACAACGAAGTCTAAACAGTTGGTTGCAAGCTGATGGCTATTATTCCTAGCAGCATTCTAAACATTACTTTTGTAACAAAATAATATATGCTCATTATAGAAAATAAATCTAAGGCCAGGTGCAGTGGCTCACGCCTTTAATTCCAGAACTTTGGGAGGCCAAGGCGGGCAGATCGCCTGAGGTTGGGAGTTCCAGACCAGCCTGGCAAATGTGGTGAAACCCGGTCTCTCCTAAAAATACAGAATTAGCCAGGCATGGTGGCAGATGTCTGTAATCCCAGCTACTCAGGAGGCTGAGGCAGGAGAATCACTTGAACCTGGAAGGTGGAGGTTGCGGTGAGCCAAGATCACGCCATTGCACTCCAGCCTGGGCAACAAGGGTGAAACTCTGTCTCAAAAAAATAAATAAATAAAAAATAAAGAAAATAAATCTAAACATACAGACAACTTAAAACCCCAAAACTATGCATGTGATACTAAAAGCCTAAACCAAAACAAGTTTAAAAGCATCACATCAGAAATGGTTAAGTGTTTTTGGAGGTAGGGACACTTAACAACTCTAAGACTTACCAGTTCCTAATATAGGAAGCTGGAATACTGAAAAAAGAAAGCCTAAAGCTCTTAAATATTCAATAGCTGGGGATCATGAAGTTCAGGAGGGGAGAATCCTACACAGCAGGTGCCACGTCCCACTGTGTTATTGCTGGGTCAGGAGTGAATAGTACATGTAGTGCCAACAGGTTTGTTTGTTTTTTTTCTTTTGAGAGAGGGTCTTGCTCTGTTGCTCAGGCTGAACTGCAGTGGTGCAATCACAGCTCACTGCAGCCTCAACCTCCTGGGCCCAAGCAATCCTCCCACCTTAGCTTCCCAAGTAGCTGAGACTACAGGCGTGCACCACCACACCTGGCTAATTTTTGTAGTTTTTGTAGAGATGGAGTTTCGCCATGTTGTCCAGGCTGGTCTTGAACTCCCGAGCTCAAGTGAACCACCTGTCTAGGCTTCCCAAAGTGCTGGGATTACAGGCCTGAGCCACTGCGCCTGGCCTGTGCCGACAGTTAAAGCCCAACTGTAAGCTCCTTAACAGCAGGCATGTGCCTCGCTATCGCTGATCTCCTGAAGGACCTACTGGGTACTCCTTATGCATGTGTAAAATAAAATGGTGGTAAGAGTTATTATCATTACACATAATACTGCATCCTTTAAGAAGATGAAGCATGTAATATAGTTTAGGAAGATTTCTGTTCAAAATGTTCAATAAAATGTATTGGTGCTTAAAGAATCTTCAGCTACTGGAAAATTTACTTAGGTAGGACGTCTTCTTCCCTGGTTACATCCAACACGTATATTGATATATTCTTTTCGTACCTTGTCATAACTGGCCCTCATGTATACATTTTCTCCCAGAATCCATATTTATAGGCCAGAAAATCCCCTCAACACATCTGTTACAGACCCTAACTCATGTATACACTATAATTTCCAAGAGAGATTCTTCAAAGTCTCAAAAGAAACCAATAAAAAGAGAGATACATAGGCAGTTAGTGGTCGATTTAAGAACAGAAAGAGCCTGGCTTCTTTGGCATTGTTAGTTGTGGTGGTGTTTTCACATAAGTTCCCCTTTGCCTCCTTTCAAGGAGCTGTTATGCAAAAGCTGGGCTGTGCCACTCTACATACCCCCATCAGAACAAGGGCCTCTGCTTTAGCTTCTTCTGTTTGAGGAAGATGAAGGTTCATTTCGTCACCATCAAAGTCAGCATTGTAGGGTGTACAGACACACTCATTAAATCTGAAGGTCCGGTGGGGCTTGACCCTGGCCTGTGGAACACAAAACACAATACAACGCAACACAACACAACACAACACAACAAAACAAAACAGGAAGAGGACTTAGGCATTTATCCAAAAGCTCCTCGTTTTGAAACATTAAAAATGATTTCCTGGAAAACTGGGCACTGGCTTAAGAAAGTAGATTCCCAGTATGTTCTGTCGAGTGATATATATCATTTATGACTTATTCCCAGCCTGGCCAACATGGTGAAACCCCGTCTCTACTAAAAATACAAAAATTAGCCAGGCGTGGTGGCACACGCCCATAATCCTGGTTACTCGGGAGGCTGAGGCAGGAGAACTGCTTGAACCCAGGAGGCGGAGGTTGCAGTGAGCCAAGATCGTGCTATTGCACACCAGCCTGGGTGACAGAGCGAGACTCCATCTCAAAAAAAGAAGAACAAAAAAAAAGACTCATTCGAGAAGCTTTATTAGATTGAACCAAAGCAGTGAATTTCAACAAAGGTGCCAATGTGAAGGCTTCCACTGGCCAAGGATGTCATGGTTTCAAGTATCAAAAAGATAAACAGAAGTTGATTAAAATACACCAACTAAATAAAAACCCATGTGTTTATAATGACACTGAAAAAAGAGAAAGTCAAAACAAACAAAAAACCCCAACCAACCTAGTTGGAAGTTACTAAGCACTAACCCCCTTTTTTATTTGAGACAGAGTCTCACTCTATTACCCTGACTGGAGTGCAATGGCGCAATCTCGGCTCACTGCAACCTCTGTCTCCTGGGTTCAAGCAATTCTCCTGCCTCAGTCTCCTGAGTAGCTGGGATTACAGGTGAGCACTACCACGCCTAGCTAATTTTTGTATTTTAGTAGAGATGAGGTTTCACCATTGGTCTAGAACTCCTGACCTCATGATCCACCCACCTTGGCCTCTCAAAGTGCTGGGATTACAGGCATGAGCCACCGTGCCCACTCCTTTCTTTAAAAAAAATTTTTTTTTCCTAAGGACATGAACACAGGGGAGCACTAAGTTCTTACTACCCAAAATGACAATAAAGGAAAAAGACTTAACCATTTACACTGCCTTTGCTTTAAGAGCTGCTCCTCTGGGCAAGCAAACAGACCTAATTAACAAGGGGGTATTTTCCATTACAAGAATTCTAGATAATAAATGTGAAATGAATGATAGATTCAAAAAGTGAGCTTCCATTTTGTAGCTCAATAAAATAACACAGGCAATGATGATAAATGAATTAATTAAAATGAATTCACTGCTTGCATCTTGACTCAAACCACAAAAAAACATTTTTGAGACAAACGGGGAAATCTGAATATGAACCAGGGTATGGACCTGGCAAAGCGAAGAGATAGATGACTGTTAGTTTTGTTAGGTATGATTACAGCACCGTGGTTATGTAAGTTTTTCTTACAAATGTAAACTGAATACATATTGAAAACTGACACAGATGTGGGTTCATTGAAGAAAAATGGGAAAGACAAAACAAATGTGGCTAAATCTTGAAAATTATTGCATATAGAGGATGGGAATGTGTAAGTTCATTAGATCATTCTCTCTACTTTAGTGTACATTTGAAGCTTTTCTTTTTCTTTTTTTTGAGATGCAGTTTCGTTCTGTCACCCAGGCTGGAATGTAGTGGCGCAATCTTGGCTCACTGCAACCTCTGCTTCCTGGGTTCAAGTGATTCTCCTGCCTCAGTCTCCCAAGTAGCTGGGATTACAGGCACGAGCCACCACACTCGGCTAATTTTTTGTATTTTAGTAAAGATGGGGTTTCATCATGTTGTCCAGGTTGGTCTCAAACTCCTGACCTCAAGTGATCCACCCACCTTGGCCTCCCAGAGTGCTGGGATTACAGGCACCTGGTCTCAAAATTTTCAAACAAAAAAAATTTCTACTTTTTTTTTAGAGACAGGGTCTCATTATGTTGCCCAGGCTGGAGTGCAGCGGCTAGTGATCATAGCACACTGTAGCCTTGAACTCCCAGGCTCACGCGATCCTCCTGCCTCAGCCTCCTGAGTAGCTGGGGCTACAGGTGTGTGCCATTGCCAGTCAAAAAAAACTAATAATTATATTTTGTAATATTCCAAAGCCAAGCAAAACGTTCCAGAAAGAGAAAGCTGTAGTTAACGCTCTACATTCTCACAATCATAATCCCATAATCACAAACTACTTCTTAGTTATTTCTACTGTTAGGTAAACAGACTGATATAATGTGTCCAGACTACTCCAAAATGAATCTAGAAAAAAATATTACCATAAGAGGCTGCTTAAACAGTTTGCAAAGGCTCATGGATTAACAGCTTTACAGATAGGAGAATCTATGAATATTGAACAAATTGAAGCTGTATCTCATTTCCATTTTAAATCTCCAGAAAAAGGGACTGCTGCTGTCGCAAAACTAAATCACCAAAAATATACGGTTTAAGGTCTTAGTTGGAGGACTACTGTAAAGAAAAAATCTTTTAAGCATTTTAGTTGCTTAGTTAATATGCAAAGTTAAATCAAAAGTCAATTTTCTGGCTGGGCACAGTGGGTCATACCTATAATCCCAGCACTCTGGGAGGATCCATTGAGCATAGGAGATTGCAACCTGTCTGGGCAATACACCAAGACCTCAGCTCTACTTAAAAAAAAAAAAAAAAAAGGCTGAGCACGGTGGCTTCTGTTTGTCATCTCAGCACTTTGGGAGGCCCAGGTGGGTAAATCACTTGAGGTCAAGAGTTTGAGACCAGCCAGGCCAACATGGTGAAATCCTGCCTCTACTAAAAATACAAAAATTAGTGGAGTGTGGTGGCATGCACCTGTAACCCCAGCTACTTGGGAGGCTGAGGCAGGAGACTCACTTGAACCCAGAAGGCAGAGGCTGCTCTGAGCCAAGACTGCGCCACTGCACATCTTGCCTGGGCAACAGAGTGAGACTCTGTCTCAAAAAGAAGAGCTGGCCATCATGGCACATGCCTGTAGTCCTAGCTACGGCAGGCTGAGGTGGGAGGATCTCTTGAGCCGAGGCAGTAAAAGCTGCAATGAGCCAGATTGTGCCACCGCACTCTAGCCTGGGTAACAGAGTGAGACTGTCTCCAAAAAAAAAAAAAGTCAATTTTCTGCCATACCTATTTTACATAAGTTTGTGCACACAACACATATACGTGTATGTTTTTGTGAAATCATGCGAGTCACTTTCAATTAAATCCTCTCTTAGTGTTTTGTATGAATATTACATTGCAAATATTAAAAATTTAATATAAAAAATATTAAAGCTTACTAAAAGGAAGCTTGAAATTAAAAAGTTTCACCCAAACTAAAATGTGAGAGAAGAGGGAGACCGATAGTTATGAAAGCTTGGGCCAGGTGTGGGTGCTGCTCACACCTATAATCCCAGAACTTTGGGAGGCAGAAGGAGGATCGCTTGAGCCCAGGAGTTCCAGACTAGCTTGGGCAAAATAGTGAGACCCCTGTCTACCAAAAAAAAACAAAAAAAAAAAAAAAAATTAGCCCAGGTTTGGTGGTAAACATGTCCGTGGTCCAGCTACCCTTGGGAGGTTGAGGTGAGAGGCTGCTTGGGCTGGGAGGTCCAAGGTTGCAGTGAGTCTGTGATTGTGTCACTGCACGTCCAGCCCTAGGTGACAGAGCAAAGACTCTGTCTCCAAAAAACAAAAAAAAAAAAAAAAAAAAAAAGGTTATGCACTTGAGATAACAGGCAATTTTAATTTTAGAAATCCAGAGTTTAGCACTGAACCAGATTCATGGCAAATTTCTACATAATGGGAAAATTAAAAAAGCAGTCCTACTCACCAGAATGACAGCCATAAATGGCCTCCAATTTGTGGCAGTGAGGGCTGCCGGTTGAATAGCACCACATCTCCATCCAATGAGGTGCCTCTCTACGATGTCCACCATACCTTGAGCTCTTGAGCCATCTCTTTCTCGATTCCATATTATCAAAACCTGAATGTGCAACATAAACATAATCTGTGAAAACAAAGCATCTTCTCCGACCAAGTTTTCTCCCTCTTTAGATCAGGATTCAATGTTTAATATGTTATTTCATCAAATCTTAAGAAAAGCCTCTGTTTTAATTGTCCATTATAGGTTTACATGCCAAGAAAAAGCTCCCTAATTAAACTATGACCAGGGTGGGCGAGGTGACTCACTCTTGGTAATCCTCAAGACACTTTGGGGAGGCTGAAGATCGGGTGGATTGCTGATCCGCAAGACGATAGCAGAACAGACTGGGGCAATACTGTGAGAACCTTGTCTCTACAAAAAATACAAAAATTAGCCCAAGCGTGGTGGGGTGGTGTGCTGCACTGTAATCTCATCTAGTTTGGGAAAGGCTAAGGGTGGGACGGAAATCACCTGCCATAGGAGGTGGAGACTGCAGTGGAGCCACGATTGTGCCTTGGCACTCCAGCCCTGAGTGACAGAGTTAAGACCTCATCCAAAAAACAAAAAACAAAAAGACAAAAAGCTATTGATAAATTATCTTAAGATATATTCCAGCAGGCGTGGTGGCTCATGCCTGTAATCCCAGCACTTTGGGAGGCTGAGGGCAAGTGGATCACAAGGTCAGGAGTTCGAGACCAGCCTGGCCAACATGGTGAAACCCCGTCTCTACTAAAAATACAAAAATTAGCCAGGTGCGGTGGCGGGTGCCTGTAATCCCAGTCACTCGGGATACTGAGGCAGGAGAATTGCTTGAACCCAGGAGGCAGAAGCTGCAGTGAGTCGAGATTGCACCATTGCACTCCAGCCTGGGTGACAGAGCAAGACTCAGTCTTGAAAAAAGAAAAAAGATATATCCTAATTTTAGAAATGCTAAAAGCCCTCAGAGCCTAGGTGACACAGGCAATGATCCACTTTATATATTTATTGTATTTCTGAGACAGAGTCTTGCTCTGTCACCCAGGCTGGAGTGCAGCAGTGTGATCTCAGCTCACTGTAACCTCTGCCTCCTGGGTTCAAGCGATTCTTGTGCCTCAGCCTCCTGAGAATCTGGGACTACATACATGCGCCACCTCGCCTGGCTAATTTTTGTATTTTTAGTAGAAAAGGGGTTTCACCATGTTGGCCAGGCTGGTTTGAAGTCCTGGCCTCAAGTGATCTGCCCACAGCCTCCCAAAGTGCTGGGATTACAGGTGTGAGCCACCAAGCCCAGCCATAATGATCCACTTTAGACTTTAGTATCCATGGTATTTTGTCCTCCTGGATCCAATAACATTACAAGCCTGAGTACAAAGGAGAATTTCATGTATATTGAACGACTGAACAGAGCAAATGACATACCTCGGCTCACGGAAATTTAAACAGATATTTTCCACATGCCAAAATGTCACACAAACTGTATTCTGGATTGCATTCTGTGACTGAGTGTGACCACAGTGAACTTTGCCATGAAAAGGTAGTTAAATCCAACTAGATTGGGAAAAGATTACCTTTTCATCTGTGTATGTCTCTGCTGAATGAAGTTTGCTCCCGGGTGAACCTCGGGCCCGTTTTGAACCAGTTTCCTCAAGAAACTGATGTTTGCTTTGTTTACCTGTATCAGGGAAAAACCACAATGTTACTCTCAGGTATCTAGAAGCTAACAAATGATACTGAAATATGTCTTAATCTTTACTTTCCCTGTACAGATTCTAGGAGAAAGAGAGGCATCCTGGGCAGTCTGCTGCCTATCGTCTTGAGTATAATGTGAACAATGGACTGGCAAACAAGCCCCCAGCTTCCAGTGTCAACTCAGCTGTTTGCTCACTGGGTAACATGGTCAAGTCCTTTCCTGGTGCTTGGTTTCCTCACTGGTAAAACGGGTAGGCTAGATTGATCTATAGGGACCTTCTGTGATCCGAGAAACAGGTGGCAACTCGATCTGCAATAACTTACTGGGGTCTTGTAAGGTTTAAAAGTTGTGACACCAGCACTACAAGCCCTGGTTTGCATTGAATGTGTTCTGCAACCTCTTAAACAATTGTCTTGTGGGACACCATTCTGGAGAAATAAACTCTTGGATCATTAGTAACTCAACTGAGGACACACGACGCAAGCTGACCAGGAACATCTATGATCTGGGCTAACTGTGAGTCTCACAGGTAAAGCCAATCAATACTCTCTTGTTAGCATGATGCCCTTCTGTTATTTAGACCTCAATTAAAAAAAAAAAAAAAAAAAAGAAAGTACGGGCTGGGTGCCGTGGTTCATTCCTATAATCCCAGCACTTTGGGAGGCCAAGGCAAGTGGATCTCTTAAGGTCAGAAGTTCGAGACCAGCCTGGCCAACATGATGAAACCCCATCTCTACTAAGAATACAAAAACTAGCTGGGCGTGGTGGTGGGTGCCTGTAATCCCAGCTACTCAGGAGGCTGAGGCAGGAGAATCACTTGAACCCAGGAGGTGGAGGTTGCAGTGAGCCAAGATTGTGCCACTGCACTCTAGCCTGGGCAATAGAGTGAGATTCAGTCTCAAAAAAAAAAAAAAAAAAAAAAAAGTAGTGCTGGGCATAGGGCCCTGTAATCTCAGTGACTTTCAGTGACTTGGGAGGCTAAGGTGGGATGATCACTTGAGGCTGGGAGTTCAAGACCAGCCTGGGCAACATACTGAGAATCCTGTCTCTAAAAAAATTTTTTAAAAATTAGTTGGGCATAGTGGTGTGCACCTGCAGTCCTAGCTACTCGGGAGGCTGAGGTGTAAGAATGGCTTGAGGCCAGGAGTTTGAGGTTATAGTGAACTATGAACACACCACTGCACTTCGGCCTGGGGGGCAGAGGGAGAGTCTATTTTTTAAAAAAAAAAAAAAAAAAGCCTTTCTCGGCATGCAGCAATAGCCTTAAAATGTTCAAATGCTGTGACTCAGTGATTGTAAGGTTTTAAGAATAAAAACCTATCCCAAGGATATTAACTAGGGGTAATGTTTACCATTCAGTTAGTTTAAAATATGAGGTATGAACCAACATAGAAAAGTGTCTTAAGTTTTTTTTCTTTTCTTTTTTTAAGACAGGGCTGGGAGTTCAAGACCAGCCTGGGCAACAAACTGAGAATCCCATCTCTAAAAAAATTGTTTTAGAATTTTTCACCAGGCTAGAGTGCATTGGCATGACCTTGGCTCACAACCTCCACCTCGCATGCTCAAGCAATCCTTCCACCTCAGTCTCCCCAGTAGCTGGGACCACAGGTGCCTGCGACCACTCCTGGCTAATTTTTTGTATTTTTGGTAGAGACAAGGTTTTCACTGTGTTGCCCAGGTTGGGTCTTGAACTCCTGGGCTCAGATGATCTACCTGCCTTGGCCTCCCTAAGTGTTGGGATTACAGGTGTTAGCCACCATGCTCGGTCAAGATGTTATTACTTGCAAAAAAGCATTGCAAAAAAGTATAGCATATATGTGAGTATATACACATGAAGCCAGAAACAACTGTGGCTGCAGATGGTTTAGAGAATATATACCACCATATATGTATAAAACAAACTAGGAAGACACGTACACTCATATAAACCAAACTGTAGGTCGAGTGGGTTACTGGGGACTTTCTACTGCCTGTTGTTTGCAATACCAAAATATAATGTAAAAGACTGAATTTAAAACAACGAATTGAGCAGCTGAGTGGTCACTTACCTTCTCAGGAAAAGTTAGAATTTTGGCCACATGAACTGGCACAGCTACCTCATCAATCCGGAGGTTGGGGTCAGGTGAGATGACTGTTCTGCCAGAAAAATCCACTCTCTTTCCTGAGAGATTTCCTCTAAATCGACCTAAATAGCCAAAAACATGTCATAGGTCCCCATGGCATACCATGTGCTGATGGAAATAATAAGAACAGAGAGACTGAGGAAAGCCTGTGACCTCCAACCAGAGAAGCTGGACAGACATTCTACGAAAATGAACCAAAGAGAGCAGGCCGGCTTCTGCACATCTTCTGGGAAACCTACCCTGTTTTCCCTTCAGGCGTTGGACGAAGCCTCTGGTCCACTTCTTTGGTGCCATGTTGAGGGGAATACCCGAGAGCTCACTGTTAATGTAGAGGGCACACTGCAGCTGCAGGAAATCCCAGTCCTCCATGATCATCTGGGTCTTGGCTCCTGAGATCCGATGCTAAAACCAGCACAGCCCGAACAGACACAAACCTGGTCAGTTTGAGTTTTCTCACATTTTCTTGACCAGAAGTTCTTGGATAGATATACTACGAAACTTACAAGCTAATGGGAGGCACTGACCTTTTTAATAACATCGTTTAGGAAAATGATTTCTGTCAATTTCATTGTCAGATCATCTTCATTGGTGCCAGACTTCAAATCACTCACAACGGAGGGTCTGATACACAAAGGAGGCACCAAAAGTCGTGTGAGAATCAAATCAGACGGCTTTCCAGCTTCTGGGTTCATCAGAAGTAGAGGAACATCTTCAGCTGGGATTCGTTTAAATAAATTCAGAACTACTAAGGGATTCAAGTTTTCCTATGGAAACGAAGAAAGGCAGAAATGGAGATACTATATCAGTTTTCCATAGCTTTGGCAAGGTTTTCCTTCACCATGTTTTCTAACCTATCTGTCACTTAAGATAAGTGACAACAGAGATTTCTATGGATGACATGCTATGCTGCAAGAGCCTTAAAAATGTGTATGTCTTTTATTCCAATTTTCAAGCCAAAATTCCACTTGTCATAATTATTCCCAAGGGTGTAACTTCAGAAATGAACACAAAAATTTAGCTACAAGAATGCTCACAAAAGCTGTTTTTTTGGTTGTTATTTTTTATCCATGTGAGAGAATAGGAAGGTAATAAAAACTGTTCTTAACAGCGAAAAGTTGGAAATAGCCTGACAATTTACTGGCTACATAAAATCATGGTATATCCATATGTGGAAAAGCAGCAAGCCATTGGAAAAAAAAAAGAAAGATACTAGACAAACATAGCAATTGACATAAAAAATGTTCATAAAATACTGGCAGCTGGAGGCTGGGCGCAGTGGCTCAGGCCTGTAATCCCAGTACTTTGGGAGGCCGAGGCAGGCAGATTACATGAGGTCGGGAGTTTGAGACCAGCCTGACAAACATGGAGAAACCCCATCTCTACTAAAATACAAAATGAGCTGGGCATGGTGGCACATGCCTGTAATCCCAGCTACTTGGGAGGCTGAGGCAGGAGAATTGTGGGAGGCTGAGGCAGGAGAATTGTTTGAACCTTGGGTGTAGAGGTTGCAGTGAGCCAAGATTTGCACCACTTCACTCCAGCCTGGGTGAAAGAGCGAGACTCCATCTTTGTCTCAAAAAAAAAACCATAAACAAAAACAGAAGAATTACTGGAGAGCTGTCAAACCTAACTGGACCTCTCATTTTGGAAGAGAGTGGGTGTCTAGGGGTGGGGTGGAGGTGGGGGAGGGAGTGTGTGTGTGACAGGCGGAAGGTGGGCATGCATTCTCAGGCTCACCTGTGCCCTTCCCAGCAGAGGCTCCACTTCTTTATTATGTTCAATGGCTGTTTCAAAAGACTGAAGGAAATTTGATACAATGGGATCCACCACTTTTTTGTTGGTCTTGTATTTCTCATGAATTATCTTCAGTAATCCACACTTCTTTACAGTACCTATAAGGATTAATTTATTTACCAAGAACTAAAAAATTAGGTTCTCAGATGGGCCAGAGGTTGTAGTTTGGTTAACAAAAAGTACTGAAACTACTATAGCAGTGAAAGATGAGAGGTCCATTTCGTAATAGGACATCAGTTGTTGGGCTCTTAAGCCTAATTTATAAGGAGAAAAACTGACTCCAGAACATTATGTAAACCTAATAAACTAAACAGAAGACAGTGAGTGAAAAGGGCTATCGTTTAGCCTTCTGTGCATTCCACTCACCATTAAAAGCGCCACAGTGATGGCAGATGTTTTTCTTTCGGCACTTGTCAGAGATTTTCTTCTTCAGTCCTCGCTTCTGAAGGTAGGTCAGGCCGGGCCTCTTTAAATAGTCCAGAAACTGCTTCTTCTCCTCTTGGGACAACATGATGTGGCAGCAGGTTTTGCAGATCATCTTTTTCAAATTAAGCAAGACAGATAAAAGCATAAGGAAGAATGAAAAATTCTTTTCTTTTAAAAATGCCATCGCCCTGTCTTGTACCCTTAACTGAGTGACCATACACACAGATCTGCAAATGGCTCTATACTATAGATATGCATAGAGAGGAAGCCTGTGTTCACCAGATGAGCAGTACTCATGGCCAGTAGCCAGACTTTGTTAACTTTATTTTTTTCTTTGTGCTATTCTGTATTGTCTGAATTACCACTATTGTTATTTTTTTAACAACACATATCTACTATTTATCAAGATAAATAAATAATCCTTGTGTGGCTTCATGTAGTGTGAGATGAAAATATTATGTATTTAGTATAAAAGAGTCCCCTAGATGTATCCCCCATCACTCATAGTTCCTAAATTCATTCTAGCATCCCTGACCAATCACTCCAGAACTTATGTCTTGGAAATCAGCACCTGTGTGCTTACCTGTAAGATGCCTATGACTGCTCTGAAGTACCCTACATGAAAACACGGCAACTCCAGGTCAATATACCCATAGTGGCCTAGACAGTCAGCCAGGTTTTTCCCACAGGTTTCACATGGACGATCCTTCTCACTCGTACCCTTTGAAAAAAAGCACACCCAATGATCAACACAGACTGCTGGATGGGAAAGAGGGCCCAGCCATCATGCCTGGCCAGGTGACACAGAATCATTTCGTTTGCTTTTTAAATCTCCTTTCTGAGATCACTTCCCACTGTTTTTCTTTTTCTTTAATTTTCATGACTCAGAATCAGAATCAGGTTGCTGACTAAAGGCTGGAGTTCTCGACCTAGTCTGATATGTGCAGTGGGAGTTGGGGAGATGGAAGGAAGCCCCTGCTCCTTTCAATCTGGTAAGCCACCAGATTTATCAGCACGGCAAGACACAGGTACCGGGAGGGGTCAGGAGGCCTTACCATCCTATGGTCGAGCACCCCATATAGCAAGGGGGCATGTTGGTTGTCCTGGCTGTAGAGGTTCTTACTCACAACTTGGATGTGTGCCTGCTGACGCATCTCCTCAGGTGACTTCATTCCAAAACAGATGTGGCTTCTGGAATGGGAAGAAAAAGGTGAAAATTACAGCTAAACCCATCACCAAAAATTTCTATTACATACATAGCCCACCATAACCAACCTATCCTTCCAACTATCTCCACTGGCTTTTCCTACCAGTATTAAATATATTCAACCCTCTCTCATTTTTCCTTCACAAACATCCCTTCATTTTACTGGAATCCAGTTCCTATTCTCACCATCAAAGGAACAGTGCTCACCAAGGCCACGTAGACAACCTGCCTGCCGCTGAATCCAATAAGAACGTCCTCATTTTACCTCTGCAGCACTGGTAGCACCCTGCCCAATCTTGAAGTGCTTTTCTCTGGGCTTTGGTGACATCATACACTCTTTGAGTTTTCTTCTTCCCTTCTCTGGCTGCTCCTTGTACAGTCTCTTTTGAGGTCTTTTCTTTTACTGCTATCCCTTAAATATTGGTGTACTGCACCATCTAGCATTACAAACTTCATCCTCTTATCTTCTTATCCTACACATTCTCCTGAGTGATCATGCCACTCACATACATGTTGATGCCTATCAAATCTATCTCTGTAGGCCAGCTACTGCTACCCAACTGGACATCTGTACAGACAACTCCTGCTGGACAGTTCCACCTAGATATCTCACAGGCACTTCAAACCGTACACATTGAAAACAGACCCCAGGCCGGGCGCGGTGGCTCAAGCCTGTAATCCCAGCACTTTGGGAGGCCGAGACGGGCGGATCACAAGGTCAGGAGATCGAGACCATCCTGGCTAACCCGGTGAAACCCCGTCTCTACTAAAAAAATATAAAAAACTAGCCGGGTGAGGTGGTGGGCGCTTGTAGTCCCAGCTACTCGGGAGGCTGAGGCAGGAGAATGGCGTAAACCCGGGAGGCGGAGCTTGCAGTGAGCTGAGGTCCGGCCACTGCACTCCAGCCTGGGCGACAGAGCCAGACTCCGTCTCAAAAAAAAAAAGAAAACAGACCCCAATACTTTTTCTCCCATATCTGTCCTTTCATTCATTTTTCCAACAAACTGGCTATTTCCTATGTGCCAGGCACCATCTTAGAGGCTGCGGATACAGATTAGCTAAGTCAGACAAGGTCCCTGCCAACACAGAGCTCACAGGTCAGGATGGAAAAGACAGACCACAAACAAACAAATACACAAATGTGAACACATGCAGAAGTGATGTAAGCAGTAGAGCCTGAGGAATTACTTTATGTTGCATGGTCAGAAAGCCTTGCTGTAAAACTGACAATCAGAAGGAAGAGCATCTGAAGTGGAGAGAATGACTAGGGCCAGGATCCTGGGACTGACACACGCTTGGCATTTTCAAGGAACAAAATGAAATCAGTATATACTGGAGCATAGAGAGCTAATAGTACAAGATGAAGTCAGGAAAGCATACAGGAGCTAAAGCATGAGAGCTTGGGAACTTTGGTAGGGAATTTATTTAAATAATGTAAATGCGGCCGGGTGCAGTAGCTCATGCCTGTAATCCCAGCACTTTGGCAGGCTGAGGCAGGTGGATCACAAGGTCAGGAGATCAAGACCATCCTGGGTAACATGGTGAAACCCTGTCTCTACTAAAAATACAAAAATTTGCTGGGTGTGGTGGCACACACAATGGAAAGTTGCTAGAGGATTTTTTCTTTTTTTTTTTGAGACGGAGTCTTGATCTGTCGCCCAGGCTGGAGTGCAGTGGTATGATCTCAGCTCACTGCAACCTCCACCTCTGGGTTCAAGCGATTCTCCTGCCTCAGCCTCCCAAGTAGCTGGTGTTACAGGCATGTGCCACTGCACCCGGCTAATTTTTGTATTTTTAGTAGAGATGAGGTTTTACCATGTTTGCCAGTCTGGTCTTGAACTTCTGACCTCATGATCTGCCTCCCATGGCCTCCCAAAGTGCTGGGATTACAAACGTGAGCCACCACTCCCAGCCTCTGCTAGAGGATTTTAAACTAAATTGACAATACCCCTAATTTGCACTTTGACAGAAGCACTTGATCTGTTTTGTGAGAATGTATTGGCCGGGCGCGGGGGCTCACGCCTGTAATTCCAGCACTTTGGGAGGCCGAGGCGGGCGGATCACAAGGTCAGGAGATCGAGACCACGGTGAAACCCCGTCTCTACTAAAAATACAAAAAATTAGCCGAGCGCGGTGGCGGGCGCCTGTAGTCCCAGCTACTCATGAGGCTGAGGCAGGAGA
>NW_016830182.1:86444-104546 GCF_001698545.2 Rhinopithecus bieti
TTTTTGAGACGGAGTCTCGCTCTGTTGCCCGGGCTGGAGTGCAGTGGCCAGATCTCAGCTCACTGCAAGCTCTGCTTCCCGGGTTCACGCCATTCTCCTGCCTCAGCCTCCCGAGTAGCTGGGACTATAGGCGCCCGCCACCTCGCCCGGCTAGTTTTTTGTATGTTTTAGTAGAGACGGGGTTTCACCATGTTAGCCAGGATGGTCTCGATCTCCTGACCTCGTGATCCACCCGTCTCGGCCTCCCAAAGTGCTGGGATTACAGGCTTGAGCCACCGCGCCCGGCCGCACCTGTTCTAATGAATGGCAACTATCCACACAGCTGCCCAAGCAAGGCATTCTGTATATCCATCTCAAGGTCTCTCGACCTCTAATTCTTTCCACCATGAATCAAGAGATTTTCCAGAAGGAGAACTCTTATCAAGATACTCTCCTGTTGAAAATCCTTCAATGGTTCCTCACTGTCTGCCAGATGCCTTCTTAACACAGCTTCAAGTCTTCTGCTTCCTTCTCATCACCTGTGCTCTCTCCCTCCAGTCTGCTCCTTGAAGAAAACAGTTTGGTCTCCTTTCTTTTGCCTGGACCCATTATGTGCTCTCAAAACCCCCTGGACCTACCCTTGTCATTGCACTTGTTGTACCCAGTGTTGATTTGTGTACCTTCTCCAACTAGATTAGGCAATAAAAGTTTATTCAGACCGTATCTTTAACGTCCAACACTGGGAATAACAAGCAGTACCCTCCTCAGTGTCTGCTGTAAGAAAGATGAATTCACTTTTTTTTTTTTTTTTTTTTGAGACAGCGTATCACTCTGTCACCCAGGCTGGAGTGCAGGAGGTTGCCCACTGCAACCTCCGCCTCCCAGGCTCAAGTGATTTTCCGGTCTCAGCCTCCTGAGTACCTGGGACCGCAAGCGTGCGCCACCACCCAGGCTAATTTTTGTATTTTTGGTAGAGACGGGGTTTCGCCACGTTGCCCAGGCTAGTCTCGAACTCCTGAGCTCAGGAGATTCACCCGCTTCGGCCTCCCAAAGTGCTGGGATTAAAGGAGTAAGCCACCGCGCCCCGCTGGATTCACTTTCTTTCTGAGAACTCTTAAGAAGAAGCCACCGCCTAATAACGTGTTTCTGAAGGCAAAAGCCCGGATATAGCAACTTTATTTCTGACACTGCCATTCGTCGGGCTGTGGTATAGCTTTCTAGTGGGTAACCTCATCCTTTTGGTAAGCAACTACTGCCTTCGTGTCAGACGCTCTGCGGCTGACAGAATTAGAGACAGTCCCCACCCCAGATTGCTCCCCTCGCTGTAGCAGGGGATAGGTTCGCTGAAGAACAGGGATCATCGTATGACTTCAGGAGAACGCGAGCTTTGGCCCAGGGTGCACAAATCATTAAGGCTCAGGCCACTCCGATTTCTCCACCCAAGTCCAGGGACCTCTCGAGGTGCTGAAATCCCCTCAGCCTGACCAATGCTCTTTGACCTACGCTGGTACTTCTGGGCGCTGGTCACACCTATGGAGTAGTGGCCTTCCCCTTCCCATTGTACCCCATCTCTGACCCTCCAACACCCCGGACCGCTGATCTCGGACCCCTTGCCCTATTTCTCAGTCCTTTGGCCACTTTCTCCGTCTTACATTTTCTTGGCCACATCCGTCTCCCGGAACTGCTCCTTCACCATGATGACGGCTGCCGGGATGTCTCCTTGCCACTTGGGAGGCCAGATTAGAGAAACGATGCCCCCCGCACCTCCTGGGGCTGCCTCTGGACTCGCCGCTAACACATCTGTGGTATCCTCTCGGCCACCGTAGAGTGCCCCCACGTGTCCACTTCCTCTTCCGCTACTCGCCAGGGCGTCTGTCTGTCAAGAGAGACTTCCGGCACGCCGGGTTTTTTTTTTTTTTTTTTTTTTTTTTTTTCTCCCCCCCCTTTCTCGGCACCGTCACCTGGTGGCGCTTCCTGGAAACCGCACCAAGGCCTGCGCTGTAATTTAAAAATCCCATTTATAGTCAATTTCTCCAGGTAATCAGACACCTGCAGAGAAGCTGCATATAACTCTTTGCCTCAAGACTTTTAGACAAGCAGAGGGTCAAAACTTGCATAAAATGGAAAACCATCATCATTAACATCAGTACCATCTAAATTAAGAGCTTCTAATTGTTTAAGGGAAGGTGGAGGCTGAAATGAACCGGCCCATCCAACAGAGGGCACTATCTGGAGGACCAACAAAGGAAAACAGCAGAAAATACGGGCGCACATGCGCTTCCAGTTCATGGAGTTATTGGGGGGGGGGGGGAAGAATTAAACTTATATTCTTCATTATAAAAACAGCTGAAAATCTGTTAGAGCGAAAACAGCCATGGTGATCTACAGAAGAAAAGGGAGAATGGAAAGTAGAGATCATTCATGTCTTGAAATAAATTGTCTATAGTCCGTGACAACTTGTGGGAGGTGGTCCTAGTGTGATATATTAGTGCATGAGCCTAGCAAGGAAGTCACATCACCACAGGGCTCAGCGCTATACAACCTAGAACTAAGTCTCATTATTTGTGAGAAACTCAAAACAGAACTGAACAAAAGTGTTTTAACAACTTTCAATTTTAAGAAGGGATGCTCTCTCATTTTCAGACGCCATGGCTCCTCACTAACAAAACACAATGTCACAGACAAAAAACAAGACATATCAGGTTTTCCTAAGTTATTTCAGTACTCCATCACTTAAAAATGGAATAATGTTGACAATTTTTTTTTTTTTTTGAGATGGAGTCTCACTCTGTCACCTAGGCTGGAGTGCAGTGGTGAAATTTCGGCTCACTGCAACCTCCGCCTCCTGGGTTCGAGTGATTCTCCTGGCTCAGCCTCCCAAGTAGCTGGGACTACAGATGCCTGCCACCATGCCCAGCTAATTTTTATGTTTTTAGTAGAGACAGGGTTTCACTATGTTGGCCAGGCTGGTCTCGAATCCCTGACCTTGTGATCTGCCTGCCTTGGTCTCCCAAAGTGCTAGGATTACAGGTGTGAGCCACCACACCCGGCTCTAATGTTGACAATATTATACCAACAGGGTTTGGATCGTGAGTGACTTTTCTAGAGGTTAAGAGCAAAAGTTATGAAATCACAGTCCCACCATGGGAGTCTAGCTTTCACCATTTGAAGTTGTGTAGGCAGCCAGATGTGGTGGCTCACGCCTGTAATCCTAGCACTTTGGGAGGCCATAGTGGGCAGATCACCTGAGGTCAGGAGTTCGAGACCAGCCTGGTCAACATGGTGAAACCCCAACTCTACTAAAAATACAAAAATTAGCTGGGTGTGGTGGTGTGCACCTGTAATCCCAGCTATTCAGGAGGCTGAGGCAGGAGAATTGCTTGAATCTGGGAGGTGGAGGTTGCAGTGAGTCGAGACCACACCATTGCACTGCAGCCTGGGCGACAAGAGTGAAACTCCGTCTCAAAAAGAAAAAATAAAAATAAAAATAAATAAAAAATAAAGTTGTGTAGGCCGGGCACAGTGGCTCACGCCTGTAATTCTGGCACTTTGAGAGGCTGAGGTGGGAGGATCACCAGGTCAGGAATTTGAGACCAGCCTGACCAATATGGTGAAACTCTGTCTCTACCAAAAAATACAAACATTAGCCTGGTGTGGTGGTGCATTCCTGTAATCCCAGCTACTCAGGAGGCTAAGGCAGGAGATTCGCTTAAATCCGGGAGGCGGAGGTTGCAGTGAGTCAAGATTGTGCCACTGCACTCCAGCCTGGGTGACAGAGCGAGACTTTGCCTCAAAGAAAGAAAGAAAGAAAGAAAGAAACAAACAAACAAATATATAAAGTGTGAACTTGGGAAAGTTATTTAATAATCTTATTGTGTGTTAGTTTCCCCATTTATAACATGGATGAGTAATATGTATCCTGTTTCTTAGAGTCAGTGGGAAGGTTAAATAGCAAAATGAAGGTAAAAGTAATTAGAATGTTAACAGTCACATTGCAATCACTCTATAAATATTCTTCTGCCACAGCCTCCCAAGTAGCTGGGACTACAGGTGCGCACCACCATGCCTGGCTAATTTTTGTATTTTTAGTAGAGACAGGGTGAACATATTGGCCAGGATGGTCTTGAACTCCTGACCTCGTGATCTGCCTGCCTCGGCCTTTCAGAGAGCTGGGATTACAGGCGTGAGCCACCGTGCCTGTGGCCGTGCCAGGCCAGCCGACTATTTTCTTAAGAAGGATAGTTGGTCACCTCGGGAGGCTGGGGCAGAAGAATTGCTTGAACTCGGGAGGCAGATGTTGCAGTGACCCAAGATCCCACCACTGCACTCCAGCCTGGGTGACAGAGCAAGATGCAGTCTCAAAACAAAACAAAACAAAAAAACTAATAAAAAGAAAATAGTCGGCCGGGGACGGTGGCTCACGCCTGTAATCCCAGCACTTTGAGAGGCCAAGCCAGGGGCGGATCACTTGCAGTCAGGAGTTTGAGAACAGCCTGGCCAACATGGTGAAACCCGTCTCTTCTAAAAATACAAAAATTAGCTTGGCATGGTGGCGCAGGCCTGTAATTTTAGCTACTCCAGAGGCTGAGGCAGGAAAATCGCTTGAATCCGGGAGGCAGAGGTTGCAGTGAGCAGTGATCAAGCCATTGCACTCCAGCCTGGGTGACAAGAGCGAGACTTGGTCTCAGGGGGGGGAAAAAAAGAAAAGAGGAAAGCTGTCCACAAAGCCTGCACCTTGGACACCTCGTCTGCACCAACATTTGGGAAATTCTTCTTCTTGTTTCTCTGGAATATGTATATTTACGTTCTTTACATGTCTGTTTCACGTTAAGGAAAATATTTCTGGAGCAACCAAATTTTTTCTTCCTTTTTTTTGGAGGGGGAGGGTATGGAGTTTCGCTCTTATTGCCCAGGCTGGAGTTCAATGGCGCCATCTCAGCCCACTGCAACCTCCGCCTCCCGGGTTCAAGCGATTCTCCTGCCTCAGCCTCCCCAATAGCTGGAATTAGAGGCATGCACCACCACGTCCAGATAATTTTTTTTTTTTTTTTTTTTTTTGAGACGGGGGTTTTGCCATTTTGGCCAGGCTGGTATCGAACTTCTGACCTCAGGTGATCTACCCGCTTCAGCCTCCCAAAGTGTTGGGATTACAGGCGTGAGCCACTGTGCCCGGCCTCCAGTTTTTGTTTTTTTTTTTCTTTCTTTTTTTTTTATGAGACGGATTTTCTTCGCTCCTGTTGCCCAGGCTGGAGTGCAATGGCGTGATCTTGGCTCACTGCAACCTCCACTTCCCGGGTTCTAGCGATTCTCCTGCCTCGGCCTCCCGAGTAGCTGGGATTACAGACATTAGCCACCACGCCCGGCTAATTTTGTATTTGTATTTTGTATTTTTTTTTTTTTTTAGTAGAGACGGGGTTTCGCCGTGTTGGCCAGGCTGGTATCGAACTCCTGATCTCAGGTGATTCGCCCGCCTCGCCCTCCCAAAGTGCTGGGATTACAGGCATGGCCATCGCGCCCAGCCAAATTTTTCAAACACTAATTTTGCATAAGGACCAAGATTTGCAGAAAAATACAAATTAAAGAGATCTTTTAAATTAAAATCTCATCATAAAAGTCTCAAAAAATAATACTTAGGAATAACAAATTAGAATGGGCAATGTTAAGTACTTAAAATAACAAAGGTTTTAGAGTCAGGGTTTCTGCAGTTTCCCTACTGTATAAACAGAAGACTGTTAGAGAGGATATCCTAAGATGCCTTCCAAGTTTACCCACCTCTAACTCGGAAGAAGGCAATTTAAACTAATTTGGTTTACCGGAATTCAAATACGTACAATTCAACATAATAAATTGAACTGAAATTGAACACCTGCTTGCGTAAACCTAGTCGGCTCCAGTTGTTCTGCCTGCGGATTGGCCAGTCTAGAGTTCCAGGGGTGTGGCCAAAGGTCTGTGAGGCGGGGCCGTAGGCAGCTTCAATCAGGCATCGCCGCGGTCAGCCTCGCGGCGCGGCCACGCCCCCACGCCGGCGCTTCCCGGGGTCCTTCCGTGCGCGTTGATATGATTGGCCGGCGAATAGCGGCTCTCTTTTCCTCCCTGACTGTCTGAAGATAGGCCGCCATCATGGTGAGTCTCCCTGGGCCGGTGCAGTCATCTGCCGCGTATCCGAGCCATCCTTCGTCCCCGGGTCCCAGTATCTGAGCTATAGGCGCGCGAAGGCCGGTTGCTCTTCTCTGGCCGTTTCTGTCGGAGGATGGTTGTCGAGAGGCTCGGGGCTGTTGGCAGGGAATCCGGGCTGGCGGGCTGCGCTGCAGAGCCGGACACGCTGGGCTTCGGGTCACAGCGCCTGGGCAGTGCAGGAACTGTTGGCGCTTGTTGACTTCGTGGAGCACAGTGGATGGGGGTGCGGGGCGGGATAGATGGACACTGGCAGACACATCTCATCTGCAGTTCCAAATTGGGCTAGGTAGGCGCTTGCAGGTGATGGTAGCCCAAGAGGTGAAGAAGGTACCGGCAGCGCCTGGGCGAGTTGCGGCAAGCGAAACCATTCCCATGTGTAAGCTAGAAAACTTGTCAGCTGAATGGATCTTCATGTTTCATACTGGGGAAACGGGCCCTGGAAAGGGATGTTATAAAAAGGTGGTCCTGCCCTCAGTCATGCGTTATTAGCTTCTCCAGCATCCGTTTTTAACCTTATCTACAATCTTTTTTTTTTCCCCAAGAATTGAGTACCACTGACGTGGATTTAATTTAGTGTGGTTTCTCAGAGTGAAATGGAGAAACTCTAGCAAGTCATTTGCTGCTATGAAAGTCTCTTGCGCCTCCTTTTTGGTAAAATTGTTAGCGTAAATTGCTTAATGCCTACATTCTTTATTAGGTATTAAGTAAAGGTGCAGTTCAGTCCTTCAGAAGGGAATACCGTTTTCTCTGATTTCTGCTGTGGCCATTCTAGAAGGATAGATGACACATGCACGTAGTGAGTACAAGGTTTGGGTCACGTTTGTGCAATATATATGAGCCACAGCAGTTTTTACCCCAGAGAAGTAATTCTTGACTCGGAGTGATTTTTCCCCTAAGGGAACAGTTGGCTAAGTCTGGAGACATTTTTGATTGTCACAACTGGGAAAGGTGGGAAGTCCTTCTGGCCTCTAGTGGTTAGAGGGCTGGGATTTTTATAGTTACTCTAAAACACAGTCCCCACAACAGGAATTATCCGTATGGAAATATCAGTAGTGCTGAGGTTGAGAAACCCTGCCCCAGAGATACACATAACCTAGTGAAGTAAGTTGTACAGATTCATGTGAAACCGTTATATTTTCTTGGTATTTTATCTATCTGTTAGGCGTATCCTGTGAGTTTGGCCCTGCGGAGTGGGTTTTATTTACTTTAATTCGCTACATGACTAATGGCTACAAATTGGACTGCAACATTCTAGGTCTTGAAAAATCACAGCAAGGCCAAGAAAAGTTTGAGTAGTTTTATTAACCAGAGTGTTTGTTTTCAGAATGACACTGTAACTATCCGCACTAGAAAGTTCATGACCAACCGACTACTTCAGAGGAAACAAATGGTAAGGAAGGGCACGTCAATCTTTGCTTAATTGTCCTTTACTCTGAAGATGTATTTTATCATAGTGAGCACTAAACTTGATATCTCCTTATAGGTCATTGATGTTCTTCACCCTGGGAAGGCAACAGTGCCTAAGACAGAAATTCGGGAAAAACTAGCCAAAATGTACAAGACCACACCGGATGTCATCTTCGTATTTGGATTCAGAACTCATTTTGGTGGTGGCAAGACAACTGGCTTTGGCATGATTTATGACTCCCTGGATTATGCAAAGAAAAATGAACCCAAACATAGACTTGCAAGAGTAGGTGTCTTTTCATTTGTTCATCAGCTACTGAAGACATTTGTTTTTCAATGGCGTTGTGTTGTGAGTGTGGTAAAATGGGCAAGACCAAGCAGTCTGCGAGACAACTCTGAAGGGATTAAGAAAAAGTTATTTGATAAACTGCACAGGTGGAGTACGGAGGTTCAGAATTGAAGTCTGGCATTTGAGCTGAGCTCAGAAGGGCAGCTGAAGTAGTGTTCTTGGAGTTGGGCTGGGGTAAGGATTGTTTTCCAGAGGGGAGGTAAGGGGATGTGTTTGGAAAGGTAGCCTGGCACCGAATTCATTTAGTTTGGATTAAGTCTGAGTCTGGGCTTAAACCCATAGGTAGCCAGGAACCAGGAAAGGTTTTTGATTGTATGCTGAGTGTCAAGCACTGCAGAGTGAACTATAGCAGTGATCTGGGCAAGCTCCCCAGTATACATTCTAGTAAGCATCATTACCTTGAAGTGCTTCTTTTGTTTGTTCCTTTATCCCACTTTACCCCATGCTGTTAGATGAATCTTCCATAGGATAGCTGTGAGGGAAAATTCTGGTGATGTCATAGATAGAGGCTGCACTTTTTTTTTTTTTTCCTGAGACAGAGTCTAGCTCCCAGGCTGGAGTGCAGTGGCGCAATCTCGGCTCACTGCAACCTCTGCCTCCCAGGTTGACGCGACTCTTCTGCCTCAGCCTCCTGAGTAGCTGGGATTATAGGCGTGTGCCACCACACCTGGGTAATTTTTGTATTTTTAGTAGAGACACGGTTTCACCGTGTTGGTCAGGGTGGTCTCAAACTCCTGACCTCGTGATCCGCCTGCCTCGGCCTTCCAGTGTTGGGATTATAGGCGTGAGCCACCACGTCCAGCCGAGGCTGCACTATTTTTTAACTGATTTTGCATTCATGTTCTCAGAAGACCTTGCTGAGCTGGTGACATTGAAGCTGAGATCCTTGTAAAATTTGAAAGTAGTCTTTGTAAAGATACAGAAACAGTCTTGTAGGCCCCAGGAACAGCAAGTGCAAAGGTGGGCAGAGTGGCGATGAGTAGATCGGAATCTCCATGGTGTGGGGGTTGTAAAGTCTTCTCTGTCAGCAGGGAGTAATGGGGAGTTGCAATGGGAAGAGATCCCTCAGCCACTTGGGAGGTGCCTTGTTTTGGTAGTGCAAAAGAAGAAAAAAATAGTGATCTGTGAGCTCAAGTCTGGACAAGAACAGCCAGTCTCCCAAACTTCCTGTTCAGAGAGTATTGAGTGGACCATTTGTTTTCCTGTGAGGCTATTCTATACTTAAAATCCCTTGATGATGCTTTCTGTTCTAGCAAAAACATGTATTGAATATACTTGTAAAGTTTTGGTTTAGAAAGTTGTGTTTGTTAAGCGCAGACTGGGTAAGTTTCCCTACCAGAGTGGTGGGTAATGATTTTAATGTTTGCAAGTCACCTGGATGTACTCTTTTCTCATTCAGCATGGCCTGTATGAGAAGAAAAAGACCTCAAGAAAGCAACGAAAGGAACGCAAGAACAGAATGAAGAAAGTCAGGGGGACTGCAAAGGCCAATGTTGGTGCTGGCAAAAAGGTATAGTTCAAGGAAAATACAGAAACATCATTAATTGTAGGTCTTTAGTTTCTAGGAAAGAAGGAATTTTATTTTTTAAATAACGTTTCTTAATGTTTTTTCTTTTCCCTCTTCTTCTGGATTACAGAAGGTAACATGTTTTAAGAAATTATGTAGCATAGTGTCTTAACACCTCAGTAGAGTAGCTTGGCCCACCCCTTGTCACCTCACAGCACAATCGGGGGGCCACATTGGTTCGTTGATCCTGGTGGGCACCTTTCAAGCCTATCACAAGAAGTTTTAATTTTACTAATTGGCATAGAACCTTCAATGCAGAGCGGATCTCATTCCCTGTGATTTTACTTGTTAGTATGGACACTGGTTTAAGAAGCAGTTGGATCAATGTGGCCCGTGTTTTCCTGGCACACTGGAGAGGCAACTGAGATCTCAGGATTGCTTTCCTCTCCAGTTGGCCAAGACAAGTGATTTTAGCGTTAAGCAGCTTTTTACCAGCTTTGCTAGCTGTAAATAGTTGGACATTGTAAATCATTGAATAGAATTAAGGTGTTGGGTTGTTAAATTAACAAATAATCAAGTGTTCTGTGAACTTTTTTTTTTGTTTTTTTGCTTTTCCTCTCTACTTTCTTGGATTTCTTGTTCATCAGAAATGAAGTGTCTGGCAGGTACTGAGATTGTAAGCACGGTGTGGGGATGCATCACCTTCACTGAGTTTGCTTTGATGATGCTTTGCATGTTGGCCTTTGGATGACAGTTTTATAGTATGGTCGATTATAATGCCAGTGCTATTCAGGCTGGTGCAAGAGTAGTTGTGGTGGCAAAAACTGCAATTACTTTTGCACTAACCTAATATGTTTTAAGATAGTATATTATGAGCAAAGGAGACAACTTTTAAAATCATGTTTATTTTGGAAACTCCAAAATGCATGTTACATGTGAAGTGACTCACTGGAGGAAGGTGAGTGCTTTACCGAGTAGGCACCGTTTAACTTGCACTTGGGGAATGCTGTATCCACATACTTAGGAAATGGCTTCAGTTAACACTGGGCTTGGGAAGGGCTGTCTTATCCGAGGAGCAGTCCTCTCTGGAGCCATGAAACCAGCCTGGCAGCTCTGGTAATAAACTAGTTTGTGAAATCTGGCAAAGCCTCTGTCCTGTTTGGATACATGCAGAGCTGCCTTTTACCATTTCCATTGCTTTTTAATTACTTAATCTCCAACTTTCTGCCTGGTGTCTTTTTTTTTTTTTTAATAGAAAATTTTGAGGTAACTATTCATATCAAAGTCTTTGGTGGATATGCTTTTTCCCACAAGCACTTGGTTAAAATGGCCCATTACCTCATTTATTTATTTTTTGAGACAGGGTCTCTCATCACCCAGACTGGAGTACAGTGGCATGATCATGGTTTACTGTACCTCCCGGGCTTGGGTGATTCTCCCACCTCAGCCTTGTAGCTGGGACCACAGGCATGTACCACCATGCCCTGCCAGTTTTTTGTAGAGACAGTATTTAGCTGTGTTGCTCAGGCTGCTGTTGAACTCCGGACTTGAGTGATCCTCTTGTCTAAGCCTTTCAAAGTGCTGGGATTACAGGTGTGAGCCACTGTGCCCAGCCTGTTACCTGATTTAAAACAAATTTTGTACATCTGAACAGTCTAAAATTGTAATGTGTAAAGTGGGGTAGGAGTGGGGTGGGCATAGTGGGATTTTGAATCAATGAAGGCCCTTGTTCTTGTGGCATCCTTTTGCAGTGATTCCGTGCCAGGCAAGGCAGTAAACCTGGGATTGCCTGCCCAGGACTGTAATCACATTGACGTCCCAGCGCCATGGAGTATGTAATGAATGAACTGCCAGCAGAACTACTCACTAACTGCTCCCTGTTTGTCAGGATTGTACCTGTTGAGAGAAGTTGCAAAAGAATTAGTCAAAATTTGTCCTCTGACCTAGGTCTGAAGGACATTTAACACATTGATTCTTCTTTTCATCCAGCCTTTGAGTCCTACGAGTTAGTTCGCTTAGCCTTTGAGTCCCACATGTACGGAGGAGCTACCTGTGGAGACCTGAGCCACCACTATTCCTGCTTCGTTACACTGGTGCCTCTCACCAGCACTGTTCTGAAAAGCCAGCTAGAAAAATCAATGCTCTCGATTCACATAAATTCTTTGGCTCCAAAGAAATGCCATAGCAATATTGCTTTTAATTCAGTTTTGTTCAGATGTTAGAACTGGTGTTTGTTGTTGCCTTTTGGTTGCAGTGGAGTTATATACTAAGTTACTTATACTAAGGCATTAGTAGTCTCATATCTGAAGAGCAATTGTATTTTTAGTTCAGCTAAATTGATGCCTCTCTTTAAATACTAACTTGCACTACTTTTATGGCTGTGAATAGTATCTTTTATTGAACTGAGGCAGCTTTTAAAAGACTTGACTGATCATTTAGAGCACTCCCATTGAGGTTAAATTAGACTTGAATCTGTAATGATTCTCATATCTGTTCCTGGTGTGTGTCCAGCACAGTGTTGCTGGGCAGAGCAGAGGGGCAGAGGCTCAGGTATGTACTTCATTGACAAGTGGGCAAGGCCATCCTGGGTACCACGTTGGCTTAATGATCTCTTCATTGTGAAGTTGGGCTACCTTGTTTGCATAAGAACTACAGTAATCAGGGAAGGTATTGTCAGAATTGGGAGGAATAAAATCAGTGAGTCTCGAAGGAGTGCTCTGTATACAATTGCAAAGAACAAAATGGTCAACTTTAAGGTACCTGATTGCATGCACTTAAATGCAGATTATTTCTGAGTTTGAAAAGGGACTATTAATGAAATCTTTCTTTTCCCTCCTTTCTCTTTTTCCCTTCCCCACCACTGATTTAGTGAGCTGGAGATTGGATCACAGGTATAATTCAAGCTTTTCGTGTAGTCATGTAGATCACTAGACTCCTTGGTGTACTGATGTAGCAATTTAAAAGCAGATCATGTGTAGTACATTTAGAAGTAGATTTACAGATATTCTGAAGCGTTGTAACTTTTTAAAAAACAGTGACATGGTTTTGTTTTTAAGGTTTAGCAATATTTAGCCCATTTTTGTTTTATTTCTAACTTGAATGTTTGTAAGTTTTATTTCTTGATGCTTACATTGTGTTAATATAACATCAAAATAACTTGATATTCTAGGTTACTAGTAATTGTGGTGCATGAATGTTACTACTTTTGGAATTTAAGACTAAAGAATTTTAAAGGCAGTTGCTGACTAAACTTCTTTCTCTTGATTCACAGCCGAAGGAGTAAAGGTGCTGCAGTAAAGGCTACCTGTGTCCAGTTTGGATTTTTCACGAGCAGATTAATAAACTAAAAACTTTCATGTGTCTGGTTGTTTGAAATGTATTTGCGGTTTATTGGGACTGCTAGGAGGTTAGTCTGCTGATTTCAGTTGCTGCCCAAGTTCACATGCTCCATGAAGCATTCAGTGAAAACTTTTAATGTCATGGGGTGGTGTTTGTTTGCTGATTGGTTTATAGCTTAGGTGGGTTCATCTGGGAGTCAAACTTGTAAATGCTGTGTAAGAACCATGGCCGCTCTGGATGCAGTGTAGTGGCTCACAGTAATCAACACTTTTGGGAGGCTTGCGTGGGGTGATTACACTGAAGCCCAGGAACTTGAGGCTACAGTGAGGGTTTTTTTTTTTTTTTTTTTGTCCAGACAGGATCTAGTGTCGTTACCTAGGCTGATCTTGATTGAACTCATGGGCTGAAGCCATCCTCCCACCTTGGCCACCCAAAGTGCTGTACTTTGGCCACATAAAGTACTGGCATGAGCCACCATGTCCGGCTAAGAGTGTCTTTAAAAAGTAGCATGTCTAGATAAACTGGAGAAATCTCAGGAAGCAGTAGAGAACTGAGACCTGGTTGGGCATGAAGGGGACCCAGGAGAAGCAATACCATGAAGGCAGAAGGGTTGAGGTTGCAGGAAGGAAGGGTGGAATGTTGTGGAGAAAAGATGGTGAGAGCCCCTGCGTGGAGCACCTACAGACAGGAGGGCAGGGCTATGAAGAGTTAAGTCATGGGGCTGGGCCTGCTGGCCAGGGAGTGGTTGGAGTTCTGTTTTTGTATCTACAGAGGATGTTTACTTCAGTTTGTAGGGCCTCTGGACCTGTGGGTTCTCTTGCTAAGGAATCTGCTACTCCTTTGCTAGAACCGGGAAATAGCTTGCTAGTGTGGAAGAATGGGGTCTTTGATGTGATTGGCCATTTTTGATGAACAGTGCATAGAGGCTGAAGGTAATGCTAGGGGCAGCAAAGTTTGGGGTTCGAGATGCAGTTTCCTGTGACTGAGCTGGAGTGTGGAAGCAGAGAAGGCACCCTATGAGCAACTTGCGGAGGCAAGGTGGTGAGGATCCTGACAGTGCTGCAGGGACAGGATGGGACATGGAGCTGGGGTTGATTGCTAAGTTGAGCAGGGAGAGTGGAAGGAAGTAATTGAGTGAGTGAGAATTGAAAGGTAGGAAATAGTTTCTGATGTGAAGAAAAAGGGCATAGCTGCAGAGAGCCTGAATGATTGAAGGTTGGCATCAAAGTCACAAAGTGGGGAGGCTTTTCTGTTGGACTGTGCTCAGGGCAGAAGTTGTAGTCTTTCAGCCAGTAAGTAGCCTTGGGAAGGGAGGTGGGATGAAACTCAGGCTCGGCCATGTTTTTCCAGAGGATCCACTTGGGTTGGGATATTAAAGAAAACGTGGCAGTCTTGCTGTGAGACTTGTTAGGCATAACATTTGGAAACTTGGCAAATTATACATAAAGGTCTGGATTTCCCACCTCTTGAAATATCAGAAGCAGCAATAGTAGCCCACCTTCCTGTGTGATGACAATTGGCAGGGCTCCAGGCTGGCTGCGTCTCGGCACAGGTATTTTCCAGTCTCCACAGCCTTTGCTCCTACAGCCAGCTAACACCCTCCTCTACCTGCCCTCTGGTCTTCTGTCCCTGCTGCCTGCTTCTCTTCCATCTAGTCCATCCGAGTGTGTTTTTGGGGAAGTCACCTGGTACCTTGTTTGGGTTAATTTGCATTTAAATTGGGCTCCCAGGGGTATCTGCTAACTACCCTGGCTCACAAGGCTCTTGAGGCTGGGGATGTAACAACTGTGAAAACCGTTCGGAAACTAGTGCTAAGCAATTGTGTGTCAGGAAGCACGGACTTGTGGGAACTCAAATTGTGGACAGATTCAGCACATTGTAGGCCCTCTCAGTAACCAGGCTACCCTGTGCTGTCAGCAGGCTTTGGAAGAGCCTCCATAAAATGCAAACTTGACTAAGCTGAATCAATATTGAGGGAGCATATCCTTCCGCTTGGCACTGGTGGGAAGCTGTGGCTTAAATGAGAGATAGTAGGGATCTTTGAAGAGTGATGAGAAAAGCTAGAGGTGGTTCTGGGAGAGTACCTGCAGTGAATATTTGGGGTGCTGCTTTTTTAGCTTTTCCTAGCACCACACCCATGAGTTCTATTTGTAGCTGGATGTGCCTATGTAATCAGGCAGCTTTCAACTGCACTTTTCCTTTCTTCCCTGGCAAGTTGCTTATTTTAGGCTGCCCTTAAAGATGGCATCTTACATGGTGCTCTCATGGAGCTGAGACAGGTGCTGTCCTAAACTCTATGAACAATGATGTCTATTAATCGTGTGTGTGTGTGTACATATATATGTGTGTGTGTATGTATGTGTGTGTGTGTGTGTGTGTATATATATATACACACACATATATATATATACACACATATATATATATATACACACACATATATATATATATATACACACACACATATATATATATTTTGAGACGGAGTCTCACTGTCGCCCAGGCTGGAGTGCAGTGGCAGAATCTTGGCTCACTGCAAGCTCTACCTCACGAGTTCATGCCATTCTGCCTCAGCCTCCAAAGTAGCTGGGACTGTAGGTGTCTGCCACCACACCCGGGTAGTTTTTTGTATTTTTAGTGCAGACAAGGTTTCACTGTGTTAGTCAGGATGGTCTCGTTCTCCTGACNATGTATGTGTGTGTGTGTGTGTGTGTATATATATATACACACATATATATATATACACACATATATATATATATACACACACATATATATATATATATACACACACACATATATATATATTTTGAGACGGAGTCTCACTGTCGCCCAGGCTGGAGTGCAGTGGCAGAATCTTGGCTCACTGCAAGCTCTACCTCACGAGTTCATGCCATTCTGCCTCAGCCTCCAAAGTAGCTGGGACTGTAGGTGTCTGCCACCACACCCGGGTAGTTTTTTGTATTTTTAGTGCAGACAAGGTTTCACTGTGTTAGTCAGGATGGTCTCGTTCTCCTGACCTCATGATCCGCCCGCCTTGGCCTCCCAGAGTGCTGGGATTGCAGATGTGAGCCACCGCACCCAGCCTAATCTGCATAGTAACTCCAAGAAGCATGTCTTACTGGACCCACGCTGCAAAGGGTGTAGAGCAGTTAAGCATCTTACCAGTGTCTCAGCCATCAAGTGGTCGGGATGGGATTGGAATGCAATAATCTGACTCCAAAACACTGCATTTTTTCAGGCACTCCAGTATTAAGCTACTTTGCATTGTACATATAATGGTATATAAAACTCATGACTGCTAGCAGGGTGCCAGTTGCAGTGGGTTTATTGGACAAGTGTTATTTGGCTAGTCAAATTCCCCATTTACTGACCACTTGCTATGTGTCCCAGTTCTGGAAGTTGGGGATAAAGAAGCTGTTCTGTCTTGAAAGCTCTGAGGTAGCTAACCACGATCTCACAGTTTGGCTTCTGTTCCTTTCTGTGAAGTAGCGGATAGTGTATGACTGTGACATGATAGAAATTGAGAGCCAAGAAGATCAGTGCAGGGAGGCTGGGTTTTGGAAGGCTTCCAGGAGACATACAGCAGTCCCCACCTACCTAGTTTCAGTTGCTGTCCATCAACTGCAGTCTGGAAAATTACCATGGCTCAGTGGTCTGGGATCATCCAAAAGTGATGATCCTCTTGAACTGTCATCAGAAGGTCAATAGTAGCCTAACACATGTCACCATGCCTACGTCATTCACCTCCCTTCCTCTCACCACATAGGTATTTTATCTCCCATCACGTGTGTGAATACAGTTAGGGATTGAGAGGAAAAGAGTTCATGCAACCTACTACAGTACAATTGTTTATTAGTTGTTAATATCTGCCTAAATTATAAACTTTAATTATGTATATATAGCAACAAACTTGGTATAGATAGAGTTTGTGGTTTCAGGCATCCACTGGGGGTCTAGGAACGTATGCCCCATGGATAAGGGAGGATTACTGTAACACCACATGAGCTGATTTGGATGCGCAGGAGAAAGTTCTCATTTGAGGCCATGAAAAATAGGAAAGAAAGCAGGGAGATGGGAGCAGGCAGTGTGGGACAAGGTGAGACCGGTCATTCCACAGGGGGGAAGAGTGAAGATGAGACTGGGGAGGTGGGAGCAGAGTGGGTAGGTAGACATGAATCACCAAGATGGAAGGCCCTGCGTGACTTTGTTGCCTTTGGGCAGAGTTTTGCACAATGCATTTCTGGTGGGAGATACTCCATTTCAAAAATAGTCTTCAGGTTGGCTGCGAAAGCTCAGGAGTATGACACCTGACTCATTTATGCTGGCAGAGAGGCTCTCCTGGGTTTTAGAGCTCTGTGAACACACCTCCGTACATTCGTCCAACTGTCCTTCCCCATCCACTCACCCTTGAACTTCCCGCATGCCAGATGTTGAGGGGAGGCAGAAATGAGACCTGCCTCCCAGTGCCCACAGTCTGGATGAGAGAGTACAGGTGAGGTTCTGGTAAGAAATGAGGCTGGAGAGGTCAGTGGGGAATAGATCCACACTCTGGCTGCTCATCATGCATGTTGGAGAGGTGATTTGTGTAGAAGGTTATAGGTCGATGAGATGGCATCAAAGTATTTATTTTTTTGAGACGGAGTTTGGCTCTTGTTGCCCAGGCTGGAGTGCAACGGCAAGATCTTGCCTCACCGCAACCTCCGCATCCCGGGTTTAAGCGATTCTCGTGCCTCAGCTTCCCGAGTAGCTGGGATTACGGGCATGCGCCACCACGCCTGGTTAATTTTGTATTTTTAGTGGAGATGGGGTTTCTCCATGAACTCCTGACCTCAGGTGATCCGCCCACCCCAGCCTCCCAAAGTGCTGGGATTACAAGTGTGAGCCACCACGCCTGGCCCCAAGAATTAGTAACTCGGGAAAAGGGACCAGATCAGGAATCAGGAGACACAGTTCCTGATCTCCACTCAGCTTCCAATCAGCTGGGGCCATGGATGGGCAAAAGACTTCCATTTTCTGGGTTTCTGTTTCCCTCTCTGTGCCTGTGTGTCTGCTATCCAGGCTGGATGAGTAGTTTCCAAACCTGGCACGTGGGGGCTTTTTTTTTTTTTTTGAGATGGAGTGTCACCCTGTGACCCAGGCTGGAGTGCAGCGGTGCTGTTTTGGCTCACTGCAACCTCTACCTCCCAAGTTCAAGTGATATTCCTGCCTCAACCTTCCGAGTAGCTGGGATTACAGGTGCCTGCCACCATGCTTGGGTAATTTTTTGTATTTTTAGTAGAGATGGGGTTTCACCTTGTTGGCCAGGCTGGAGGCTTGTTAAAAATACAAATGCTGGGCCGGG